>NW_007726441.1:288433-406933 GCF_000696425.1 Galeopterus variegatus
AAGGAAGGAAGGAAAGAAAGAAAGAAAGAAAGAAAGAAAGAAAGAAAGAAAGAAAGAAAGAAAGAAAGAAAGAAAGAAAGAAAGAAAGAAAGAAAAAGAAAGGAAGGAAGGAAAGAAAGAAAGAAAGAAAGAAGGAAGAAAGGGAAAAAAAAGAAAGAGAAAGAGAAAGAGGGAGGCAGGGAGGGAGGGAGGGAAGGAAGGAAGGAAAGAAAGAAGAGAGAGAGAGAGATGAGAGAGAGAGAGAGAGAGAGAAAGAAAGAAAAGACCACAACAATACTTTGAATTTTCAGAAGAGGAGAACAGATCTAAAGATACTAGAGATGGAGTAGGGGATAGAGGGTGTTTGGGGAGGGATAAGTTGGGTAAAGGGAATAAAGAAAAAATAAAGAAGGCTGAATAACTAGACTTGGGTTGTTAATAACCAGGAGAAAAAATAATTTGTTTTAATTTTAACATCCAAAGAAATATTTTAAAACCAGCCATCAATTGTTGCTATATGTTTTCCCATTGAACAGAATTTCTTGATGTGTGTAAGTGATGGCTTGAGGAAATATTTAGAAACATATTTGCACATAGAAGCTATTAAAACATGAAATTACATTAAAAGCTGAGATTGTGTTGAAATAAACATTCTTGTTGCAGCAAAGATCAATATTATTATTCAAGTTGTCTGTCTTAATTGATCTAATTCCCATGATAATTGCTATACTCTCCCACTTCATTTTGTATCTATAGGTACACTCTATCTTAAAAAAAAAAAAAGTGGTGAAAACTTAGCAGCATTTAGAATACTCTGTTTAAGTCTTTGAAAAGTTTACATATTTCTGTATTGTTTTTTTGATCAGAATGCTAATGTTTAGTTCATGTATCAACAATTAAGACACAAAACATTAAATTTATTTTCACTGAACTTTCTTCTTAGAGTTCAAAGATAATGTCACAAGTAGTTAGGAAAACAAGTTGTGATAACATAAATTATGTAAATAATTCCTATGCCTAATGGATTTATAGAAGCCAATAAAAGTGACTTTCTTTTTCGGGGGTAAGTGGACCTAATTCTAAATCATTTATTTTTATGCTCACACATGTGTCCATTTATCTGTTCATTTAACAATATTTTAGAAATCTTGTATGTGTAAGGCTCTGGGATGTGGTTGGAGGACAAAAAGAGAATTTAATATAAAGCTTGTGATGAAGGTTAAATGTGAATGGCAGATCATTTACATGGTCATCATGCAAGATAGCAGATAAAGTAAGAAGTATGTACATTACTATTAGGAGAACAAGATATCTAAACAGGAAAGAGGAAATTTGGTCGTGTCTGACCTTCAAGAAAGTGGTTGCCATCTTGAAGCTTGTAAAGAGCCCTGGTGACAAGGTTGGAAATGCAGTATGAAGAAATTCTTTTAGTAAGTGTAGTCTACTTTTTCAAGAAGCACGCCTCTCAGCGCATAGTTAGCTTATTACCAGAGTAACCCACCAGAATTCACATTCATGAAAGCAGTAACTGTGTTTATTTTTCTACAACTCTATTTTCAGCACCTAGTTCAGGGCCTTGATATAATAAGGGTTCAGTAAATATGTATTGAATGATGAGTGGATTTACATAAGGACAGATGAGCTTTCATTGGGTTAAGCAATAACAAGTTCATTTTTTTTTTTTTTTTGTCTTTTTGTCTTTTTCCGTGTCCGGCAACGGATCGCAACCCTCAGTGTTGCCCCCATACCGGACCGGGGACCGGCAACGGGATTGCAACCCTCAGCATTGCTCCCGCGCCTCGCTCAGCCAGTGAGCGGGAACCGGTCCGCATGTGGGATCCGAACCCTTGGGCGGGAGCGCCGCCGCGCTTCCCAAGCGGCGCACTTATCCAGTGCACCACCGGGCCGGCCCTAACAAGTTCATTTGTAACCCTGGTGAGATCAGGTTTTTTAGAGAAATATCTTATTTCACAAATTGTTCAGGAGTAAATGAGAGATGTCTAAGTATAAGCCAGAGTGCAGCACCACTTTCTAAATTTGATTGTGGAGTAGAAAACAAAGGAATAGGAAATTATTTAGAACTAATAACGTAGTTAACTAATAAACTAAACTAATTTAGTTAACTAATAAGCTAAACTAATAAGGCACTGATTTTAGTAAGAATTTCTGTTACTTTAGATCAGAAAGATTGGAGTATGTAGAGATGTTGTTGATCTGAAGCCTCCGAAACAGAAAGAATATAATTAACAGAGCTGGGCCCATGAGAGTCTGCAAGAAGTATGACCCAGACCATAGGAAGAGAAATTACCTTTATCTGGGAGGTCAGACTTCTCCCTCTGTAATAGAGAAGATTGAAAGCATGTATGTGGATGGAGCTAGTTTTCAGATCAGAAAACTGAGGGAATTTTATTGGCTTAATTTTTGTTGTGCAACGTTAATGTTATTTTATATTTGCTGTGGTTTAAATGTGTCCCAAAATTTCATGAATTGAAAACTTAATCTCCAAATTTATATTTTGATTGGAGGCAGTGCTTTGGGAGGTATTGAGGATTAGATAAGGTCATCAGATGGGCCCCCATGATGGGACTGGTGGCTTTATAAGAAGAGGAAGAGAGACCTAAGCTGACATGCATGCTCTTGCCCTCTTGCCATGGGATGCCCTCCCTCATGCCCTCACTAAATGCTGGCACTATGCTTTTGGACTTCTCAGCCTTTAGAGCTGTAAGAAATAAGAAATAAATTTACTTTCTTTATAAATTACCTGATCTCAGGTACTCTATTATATCAACAGAAAACAAAGACAATATAAAAAAAGGATGTAATCATAGCTTTGAGTTAAGCACAGATATTTTGAAATGGCTGCTGTGGGGAATGGAAAGAGAGAGTTCATTAGTGAGACCTAGAATATTCCTTGACAGCAGTGGGTGAGCTGCCGATATTGGAGGTCAAAGATCTGTTGTGGCACTGATCAGCACTACTCATTTTCTCTGGCAAGATTTAGCTGCCCTGCTTTAAAAGGTTTAAATCAGTGAGGGTATGTTTCAGGGACAAGCACAGGATTTGAGGACATTGTAAAGTACTAACTGATGGATTGCACTATGGAGTTGAATATAAGAGGAAATACAGTAGAGACATGAGAAGGCTGTTTAATGGGAAGAAAGTAGAAGCATTAAGTAGGTATTTCATTGAAATTTAAGAGCAGGTTCAAGGGGGAAATCTGAGTGATGGAACTAGGGTACTGGACAGCTGTTCTTGTTTGAGTTTCAGAGTTTGGGAGTGGACCAGTTTTAGCTGATGACAAGGTCAAGGGTCTGGACATGAGAGTTGATTGGTAAAGTAGAGAAGTCAGAGTCACTGAAGATGAGGAGGTAGAGGATCTGAGAGATTAAATTGTCCATGTGGACTTTATAGGCATCCAGGATGATATTAGCAATTGGTGTACAGGAAATGATGCTAAGAGCAAAAGTGTTCAATAAATGTGGGGGGATGATTAAGAGATTGGCAGATAAACAAGGGAGAATAGGGTGGAAAGCTGGAGTGCTACATAAACCTTTAAAGATCAAGGCATTTCATGGAATTCTACAGGCATAAAGATCTGGAGGCATCACTGAGGACTTAGAACAATGAAAACCACTCATCCTGACTCCAACATAAACAGAATATGAGAAAATGAGTAGATTCCACTTGTGAGTTCTGTATGGGAGAACCAGCTTTGAATTAAGGCAAGGACATACAAAAAAATATTCAGTGAAGATGTTCAAAATGCAGTTCAGTTTATTTTTCATGAAATTGGAATTTTTGAGTACATGGTTTTAAGAGGGAGGAAAGCTCTGATGAGAGGAATTAGAAAACAGTATGGAGATATGAATTCAAGAGAGAGAAAATGACTGAAGAAACTTACACATTGGGTAATGACCAGGGAAAGATGACAGGGCTGTGTGAGGCACGGTGGCTTTGCATGGCCATCAAGTTTTCCTGCCTGGTGATTGGGAATATGAGGCCCTCAGGTTGCTCAGAATTAGTCACCTATGGCCTGGACTGGCATTTAAGCCAGGACTTGAAGAAGTAAGACTTTGCTTAGAGAAGAAGCATAGGAGGATACAACAGGTAGAAGGAAGAGCATGCACTAACACATGCAAGTAATGCGCTTGGCAGGGCTGGCTGGTTAGCTCAGTTGATTTAGAGCAAGGTGTTGATAACACCAAGGTCAAGGGCTCAGATCCCCATACAGGCCAGCTGCCAAAAACCAAAGCAAAACAAAACAAAACTGCTTGACAATTGAAGGGAATATTGAAAAGTTGTGTGGATAGAGCAACAGGATATGTGGACTGCAGTATTAGATAAGGCTTGACTGTAGAGAAGTCTAAACTTTCGTTGATGTCAGTGATCAAATATAAAACAATTTGTTTTCTTCATCTTTGTAACTCTACTGCCTAGCATAGTTACTAGCACATAGAAAGCACTCAGTTAGTGTTCATTAAACAAATACAAATTGCAGTAACTTGAAGCGTTGCAGAATAATTAACATGTCTGAATTGGAATTCAAAAATATGACAACAGACTGGAATGAACCAAGAACAATGAGATACAATTTAATATAGGGACCGGTATACAATCTTAGACTTATGTTCAAGACATCAGTCACCTAAGTGAAGAATGGAGGGGGTGGTTGGGTAGGGAGCCAGGCTTAAGCAGTTCAGAGCTAGAAAATGTAGGGATTTTAATTGACCATAGCCAAATATGTATCAACACTGTCATGTAACTGTCCTCAAAGCTTGGGCACATAAATGTATGTCACATACTATAAGTTACAAGAACAAAGCGGGTTAGAGCCTCGAGTCTATCTATACAAGTTAGTCCACAACTGGAGCCTCATTTTGAGTTCTGAGCAAATGATTTTATGATTAGTGTGGTGTCAGAATTGTAGTTAGTAAGTGTAGGGATGGGCTAGGACAGAGAATGCTACAGAAGAAAGGCTTTCTACACCTTCCCTGCCTCCCCCATCTGCATTCTAGGCAGATACTAATTTGGGGTCTCACTGGAGAGCCTGCAAAAGATGCTTGAGGACTGTGAAATAAGCAGATGACAACTTTTAAAGTTCTCTCTTTAGTTTTCTACTTGTTTTTTATTCATTTAAAAAGTATTTTGAGTACCTAATATATTAAATTGCTTCATTGTGGTGTGTAGCACAACCAGACAGAAATAAGACTAGCTAAAACAGTGTTGTGGGACGGGCATTTGTGAACTCATTTAATCTCCTCTGAGTACCAAAATATTGACTGTACCAGCTAGATGGGGTATATCCAGTAACAGTATCTTAGAGCTCACTGAGTCCTGTGCTCTATCAGCATTCTTTCTGTGATAACCTCCTCTGACATAATAGGAAGGGCTTACTTTACCTTCATTCCTGGAAAAATCTACTTCTTGTTTAAGATTCTTTTTTCCTTAAAGTCCCCTTTCTCATGGAAGTGTCAATCTTTCCCCAGGTATCCGCATTAACCATTCCCCACAATCGGTAACTTATCTGTAATACAGCCTCACCAAATCATGCCTCGATAGCATGTTAAGTTCACAAGGTACTGAGGTCAGCCTTGTATGTGAGAAGATGGGACCTTGATTATCTATCTCTGTTCACGCATAATTGGGGAGGCAAGAATAAGCTCCCCAAATCATATATACTTAAAAAAACTGTAGCTTAAAAGATAGCAGAATTGAAGACAAGTTCCTAAAAATTTAAACTATAGCTATATTTATGCACATTTAATAAGACTTTGTGCTTTCTGCTGGCTTTTTAAAATGATAAATTACTGATATTCTAACTTATTCCACAAATGACTTAAGGCAATTTATAGCAAGCAAATATAAATTAGAAGAAAAGCAAGGGATAAACTATAGAGATCAACTGAGCTGGAAGCATGGCTCCCATGACAATGCACACCACAGAGTGCTATACACATGAAGAGGGGCCACAATTTGCATTTTAGCAATCAATGAAAAAAAGGAACTATGTAAGGAGAGAAAAAAAAATAAAGAAAACTTTTTGCCATTTAAAGCAAAGACACCAAATATGAAGACGAAAGAAAATTGTAGGATCACTTGAAAGCCTATGTATTAGCATAGTAAAGATTAGATATTAAGAATTGGAATGATGAGATTTTAGGTTCATACTGTGATATTAAACTGACAAAAACCAGTTACTCATATATACTGTTCTATGTAAAACATTTCCCAAATGATATTGGATTAGGCACAATATTTCCCTAGGCATGATAACAGGGTAATGTTATTCTCACTTTTATATGGCTATCACAATATTGATGTTCACTTGAATAATTTACTGTTTGATTTAAATGGCAGTGGTTTTTGTTATATGAAACTAATGTTTTTATACTTTAAGTTAATTTTATGACATACAGTCTTAGGCTATGACAAAAGTTAGAGAATGGATGTAATTTTTAAAATTTTGTTAAAAAACATGTACGTGAAATCTATCTGTTAACAAGTCTTTAAGTGAGCAGCACAGCATTGTTAACTACCTGCACATTACTGTACAGCAAAGCTCTAAAACTTTTTCATCTTGTACAACAGAAACTCTCTACCCACTGAACAGCAACTAGCCATTTCTTCCTGCTCTCAGGCCCTGACAACCACCATTCTCCTTTTTGTTCTGATGGGTTTGACTGCTTTACATACCTCAGATAGTGGAATCATGCAGTATTGCCCTTCTGTGACTGGCTTATTTTACTTAGCATAATGTCCACAAGGGTCATGTTGTAGCATATAGCTGGATCCCCTTTTTTTTTTTTTTTTTTCATGTCCGGCAACGGATCGCAACCCTCAGTGCTGCACCCACACCTCGCTCAGCCAGTGAGCGGGAACTGGTCTGTATGTGGGATCCGAACCCTCGGCGGGAGCGACACCACGCTCCCAAGCGGCGCGCTGTAGCAGTGCGCCACCGGGCCGGCCCCAGGATCCCCTTTTTTAAGGCTGAATGATATTCCACTGTATGTGTGAGGATGATATAATTTGTATATGTTTGCCCCCCGCCCAAGCTCACGCTAAAATTTGATACCCAATGTGGCAGTGTTGGGAGATGTCTGGATCATGGGGGCAAATCCCTCATGAATACATTAATGCTTGGGGGCGGGAGGCAGTGAGTGAGCTCTCACAGGAATGGATTAGTTTCTGTAAGAGCTGGTTGTTTAAAGGACCTTGGCACCTTCCCTCTCTCTCTTGCTTCCTCACTTGCCATGTGATCTCTTTGCACCCACTGACTGCCCTGCCACCTTCTGATATGAGTAGAAGCAGCCTGAGGCCTGTGCCAGAGGCAGCTGGGCCAGAATCATGAGCCACATAAAATTCTTTATAAATTACCCAGTTTCAGGTATTCTGTTATGACAACACAAAAACTGACTAATACGGAAAAGTTTTCAAAAAGTTCGTGGAAAGAGTCATATTATTTTTTAATTTCAATTTCAACAAATTTTCTGAATTACCATCATACATATCAAGTTTTCTTTATCCATTCATCCATCAATGAACATTTAGTTTGTTTCTACTTCTTGGCTGTTGTGAATAATGCTGCTAACAATGTTACTGAACCCATGTCTGGCTGCTTGCAACCCAAAGAGCCAATGACTCAGGAGGCAAGTGTTGCTGAAAAGGAAAGGTATCTTTATTCAAGAAGCTGGTGATCCTGAGATGGTGGACTAAAGTCCCAAAGACCATCTCACCTTCTCAAGCTAACCAAGGGTTTTTATGGGGTAAGAAGTGGGAAATAAAAAGCCAGAGCAGGAAGGGGCTGCATGTAAGGGGCCAGGTGCAAAATCTCCAAGCGTGGCAGTCAGCTGCACTCCGATGTCATCTATCGTGCCAAAGCTCTATCAAGTTTCTCTTCCTGTCCTTGATGTTATCTTAGGGTCCTGTAAGTTTTTTATTGACTTTGGGGTGGAGTCAGCATAGCTTCAGTGACACCTTCCTTGGTTTCTCAGAGTCTGGATAGTGCATGCCTCATAGCAAGTTTGTAACTCCAGTTTGTCTGGAAAACAGCACTGTACTATGTAAATAATGTCATCCTGCCCCATGACCAAGGTTCAGAATATCAAAAATACCCATGGGAAAAGAGGGAACTCAGAGCAATGCCTGATAGGCCAGCCTTTATCCTTATCTTATATATATAATATATATATATATATATTTTTTTTTTTTGTCTTTTTTTGTGACCGGTAAGGGGATCACAACTCTTGGTGTGGTGTCACCCACACCGCGCTCAGCCAGTTAGCACACTGGTCATGCCTATATAGGATCTGAACCCGTGGCGTGGGCGCCGCTGTGCTCCCAGCGCCGCACTCTCCCGAGTGAGCCACGGAGTCGGCCCCTTATCTTATATTCTGCTAGACAAGCATACTTCTATTTCTGGGGATTCGGCCAGCAAGTTTGCCTTGCAGACTTTCTCCAAGGCTGGGCCCTGTTCCACCCCAAAGGGAAAAGGATCAATATGATCAATATGGGAGTTCCTGCTGATAAGAGAACATGGGGTTGCAAATACCTCTCCCAGATCTTGTTTTCATATTTTTTGGAGAAATACCTAGAAGTGGAAAGGATGAATCATAGTGTAGTTTTATTTTTAACTTTTTGAGGAAACTCCACACTGTTTTCCTTAGTGGCTGCATCATTTTACATTCCCACCAACAGTGCACAAGAGTTGTAAGTTTTCCACTAACACTATTTTCTGTTTTTATTTTTCATTGTTAATTTGTTTTTGTATTTATTTTTATAATGGCAATCCTAACAGGTGTTAGGTAACATTTCATGTGGTTTTGATTTGCATTTCCCTGTTCATTAGTGATGTTGAGCATATTTCCATTTACCTGTTGGACATTTATATGTCTCTTTTAGAGAAATGTCTCTTTACTCCTTTGCCCATTTTTAAATCAGGTTATTTGTTTTTGCTAGTAAGTTGTACGAATTTCTTATATATTTTGGATATTAACCCCTCACCAGTTATATTGTATGGTTGTCAAATATTTTCTCCTATTTCTGTAGGCTGCCCTTTCCTGGCTGCACAGAAGCTTTTTAGTTTGAAGTAGTCTCACTTATCTATGATTGGTTTTTTTTTTTTTTGCCTGTTATTTTGGTGTCATATTCAAGAAATCATTGCTAAGAGAAGCTTTTCCCTTATGTTTTGTCTAGGAGATTTATAGTTTCAGATCTTATGTTTAAGTCTTTAATCCATCTTGAGATATTTTTGTGTATGATGTAAGATAAAGGTTCAGTTTCATTCTTTCACATGTGAAAATTCAGTTTTCCCAGCACCATTTGTTTAAGAGACTGTCCTTTCCCAATTGTGTAGTATTGGCACTCTTGTCACAGATCACTTGACAGTATATGTGTGGGTTTATTTCTTCGGTCTCTATTCTGTTCCTTTGGTGTATATGGTCTGTCTTTATGCAAATGCCATAATATTTTGACTTCTATAGCTTTGTAATAGGTTTAAAGTCAGGAAGCATGACACCTCCAGCTTTGTTCTTTCTTAATGTTGTTTAGGCTACTGGGTTTTTGTATGGTTTTGTATGAATTTTAGGATTGCTTTTTCTATTTCTGCAAAAATATGCCATTGACATTTTGATAGGGATTGCATTGAATATGTTGATCACTTTGGATAGTATGGGCATTTTAACAATATTAAATCTACCAGTCATGAGTACAGGATGTCTTTCCACTGATTGTTCTTTTCTTTAATTTTTTTCAACCATGTTTTGTAGTTGTTAGTGTAAAGGTTTTTGCCTCCTTGGTTAAGTTTATTCCTAAGTATTTTATTCTTTCTGATGCTTTATAAATGGTTTTTTTTTTCTTAGTTTTTTAGGGTTGTTCATTGTTAATGTTTATAAGCACAACTGATTTTTGTATGTTGATTGTGTATCCTGTAATTTCTGCTATACTCACTTTTATTAGTTCTAACAGTTTTTTTATGGACTCCTTAGGGTTTTATACTTATAAGATCATGTCATCTACAAACAGAGATAATTTTACTTCTTTCTTTTCTATTTGAATGTATTTTTTTTTTCTTTTCCTTTCCTTCTTCCTCATTCTTTCTTTTCATTATTATTTTTGCCTAATTGCTCTAGCTAGGACTTCTAGAACTATGTTTATAGAAGTGGCCAGGATGGGAATCCTTGCTTAGTCCCCAACCTTAGAAGAGAAGCTTTCAGTTTTTTTTTTTTTTTCCTTTTTTTGTCTTTTTTACTGACCGGTAACAGGATCGCAACCCTCGTTGTCACGCCTGTACCGGGGACCGGCAACGGAATCGCAACCCTCAGTGTTGCGCCCGCACTGCGCTCAGCCAGTGAGCAGGAACTGGTCTGTATGTGGGATCCGAACCCTCGGCGGGAGCGCCGCTACACTCCCAAGTGGCGCACTCTCCAGTGTGCCACCGGGCCGGCCCAGCTTTCAGTTTTTTTAAAAAAAATTATTTAATTTATTGAATCCAAATTAATTACACATATTTTGGGGGTTCAACATTGAGATATGTTGATCAAATCAGGATTACTAGCATATGTATTGTTACAAATCATAATTATTCTTTATGCCCCTTGTCCAGTCTCTCCCCTTCCCCCCTCAGTTTTTAATTCTTGAGTATGATATTAGCAGTGGGCTTTTCATATACGGCCTTTATTATGTTGAGGAAATTTCCTTCTATTTCTGGTTTGTTGGGTTTTTAATCATGAAAGGGTGATGATTTTTGTCAAATGCTTATTTTTTTTGCATCTATTGAGATTGAAATTGATTTGTGTATGTTGAACCATCTTTGAATTCCAGGGATGAATCTCACTTGGTCATGATATGTGATCTTTTTAATGTACTATTAAATTTGATTTGCTAGTATTTTGTTGAGAATTTTTAGATCTCTATTAATCAGAGATATTGGCTTGTAGTTGTCTTGTTTTGTAGTTTCTTTGTCTGGTTTTGATATCATATTAATGCTGATCTAATAAAATGATTTTAGAAGTGTTCCCTCCTCTTCATTTTTTAAAAAAGTTTGAGAAGGATTTGGATTAATTTTTACTTAAATGTTTGGTAGAATTCTTCAGTGAAGCCATCTGTTCCAGAGCTTTTCTTTGGGAGGTTTGTGATTACCAACTCAACCTTTTATCTCATTGAAGTAAAAATAAGAAGCCAAAGTCTTTGTCCACACCCCTAATTCATTCCTTGGAGGAAACAACTGAAAGTACTAGATGGTTATCATTTCAGATATTTTATTTTGATTGAAAATGCATATAGTAGTTGTATATATGTATACATAAATATGCATTTTTACATAGTAAATGGGATAATATAAAGTACTATGTCTTCTTTTTTTCATTTAGCAATAATTTTTGAATATCATTCCACATTGCTAGGTATAAATTTACATCATTACTTTTAAGATATGAATTCCCTGTAATTTATTTAATGAATTTATATTAGTGGACATTTAGATTATTCCCAATTATTCACCTTTATCAAAATGCTGCAGTGAATACCCTAATATTAATGTCTTTGTTCTTTTATATTACTATATCTGTATGGTAAATTTTGAGAAATGGATTACTGCACTAAACTGTATTTTTTAATTTTAATAGATATTTCCAAATAGTTCTCCAAAACAGTTTTACCACTACATTCTCACAAATACGATATGAGATTTGCTGTACCATAGTAGCACAGATGATAAAACTTCTTTGTTATCTTTTTAAATATCCAGATGAGAAATGATATCTCACTGTACTTTTAACTATACTAAGTTAATTTTGAGTGAGGTTGAGTGTCTTTTCACACAGTTATTCATGACAAAAAATGTTGATTTATCATTTTTGAATTAGTGCAGGCCTTCAGACCATTATGATTTTACCCATAGGAGACTTTTTTTCTATTTCTCCCTGGAAGATCATACTCCAGCACCATCTAAGACATGAATGAGAAGTGACGTGTAGATTTCTATTTAGGAACAGAATAAATATTTCGGATTCATATTTGACTAGCAAATCTAAGAAGAGAATTGATTTGAATTTCTAAAACCATGAACATGATGGTAAATTGAACATAAACTTACTAATGATGAAATGTTATATTGTGTTCATTATTGAGTGAATGATTTTTATTACCCAGGTGTGATACTTCATATTATGTGTCAATTTGATTGGGCAAAGGAATGCCTAGACAGCTGGTAAAACATTATTTCTAGATGTGTCTATGGGAGTGTTTTCAGAAAAGATTAGCATTTGAAGCAGTGGACCTAGTAAAGAAGATTGCCCTCACCAATGTGGGTGAGCATTATTCAATCTGTTGAGCCCAAATAGAACAATAGATGAGGAATGGCAAATTTGCTCTCTCTGCTTGGGCTGGAACATTCATGTTCTCCTACCCTCAGATATCAGCATCCTGGTTCTTGGGCCTTTGGTCTTGGGCTAGAACTACACTAATGGCTTTCTTGGGCCTATAGCTTGCAGATAGCAGATAGTGGCACTTCTTAGCCTCCATAATTGTGTGATTCAGCCCCTCTTAATAAATCTCTTTCTATATATCTATATACCCTACTGGCTCTGTCTCTGGAGAATTCTCACTCTTATACCAGGCATGCTAGTTATGGATTGAAATCAACTTGGGTAATTATACTAATCCACAGATAATCTGAAAACATGGTAATAGGAATTAAATCATGCGCCATGAGTTTTACAATAGCCAAGGCTTTGGGTTAACCCTGGAACACTCACTGCTCTTGAAACCAAATAGTGGATGAGTTAATCAAAAGAAAGTACAGTCCAGAGGGAAAATACCTAGGACAGACTCTGGAAGTGCTCAAACTTTATGTGATACAGAACTCTCTTTCCTGCCTTTCTTTCAACTCTGTGTTTGTTTTCCTTTGCAGGTTAATCTTTCTCTACACAGCCATGGGATGTTGACCTTCCTTTAGGATCAATTCTAGGTCCTCTTATCTTTGCACTTTATGCTTTTTCCTAGATCATCTAACCAATGGCCATGGACTCATACATAACCTATATAAAAATTCATAGGTTTATATAACTAGTCTGTAGTTTCTTAACCTTAGCACTATTGGCATTTTGGTTTTGAGAGGAGGAATGGGGTCAGTCCTGTGCCATTATAGGATGTTTAGCAGAATCCTTGGCTCCTCCCCACTAGATGCTAGTAGTAAGCCCCGGTTATACCAATGAAAAATGTCTCTAGACATTAACAAATGTTCCTTGAGGGGCAAAATCACCACCAATCTAGTATAAGCCTTCTCTTATGCTCCATATATAAAACTGCCTAATTGACATCTCTTGGGTTTCTCAAGGAACTTCAAATTCAGCGTGACCAAAGTAAAACTCATTGTGGAACTCCCACCTCTAGACCTGGGTCTTTGCCATTGCTTGCTCACTTACTGAAAAGCACTACACCTTCTGGCTATGCAAGCCAGAAAGTTAGATATCGTCTCCCTTATTCTAGATGGATTAGATCTCTATTGACATGTAACCAATCACCACATTTAACAGTTTGAAGCAACAAACATTTATTATGCCACAGTTTCTTTGGGTTAGGATTCTGGACACAGCTCAGGTGGCTCTTCTGCTGAGGGTCTCACAAGGCTGCAGTTAAGGTGATGACAGGGTTTTATTCTCTTCCATGGGATTAACTGGGGTAGAATCTACTTCAAGCTCATTTTGGTAAAGTTCATTTCCTTTATGACAGGTTGCTGGCTTTTTGCTGGCTTTCTACTGGAGACTGTCTTCAGATCCTAGGGTTGCCCACAGTCCTCTGCCATGCAGCCTTCTCCATTAGCAGTTCACAATATGGCATTTGCTTCTTTAAGACCAGCGAAAGAATCTCTCTCTCTTCAGTTTGCTAAGGCAGTTTTATATGATACAATCTATCAAGGAAATGAAATTCATTGCCTTTGCCATATTCTATTGATTAGAAACATGTCACATGTTTTACCTGCACTTAGGAAAAAAGGGATTATACAAGGACATGACTCACTAGGGGTCATCTTAGGGTATGTCTGGCACCATGGAAAACCAATTTATCAACAGGACCCATGAATTTTATCTTATCATGTTTATTCATGTCCATCACCTTCTTTTTGTTTCTTCCTCAACTTTTATCATGAACCTATTCCAACGTATCATCATTGCTTACCTGAACTGTATAGTATCTTCTTTAATGAGTTTGCCTGTATCTACTCTGGCCATTTTTCACCCTACAGCCAGAGTGATTTCATTGAAATGAAAATATGGTTATCCCTCCCTTTTGCTTAAAACTGTTAGAAAGCTTTTTTTTTTTTTTAATTTAACCATACATTTTTCTTTTTCTTTTTTTCTTTTATTATTTTTATTTTGTCAATATACAATGTAGTTGATTATTATGTCCCATCACCGAAACCTCCCTCCCATTAGAAAGCTTTTTAAGAGCTCTTAGGAATGTGTTAAAACTCCTTATCAAAGCTTCCAAGGCCACCAAATAATCTAGTCATTTCCTACCTAGATACTAGCTTCTCCCCTGACTGCTCCCCGCCACTGTTTCTGCTTGAGCTATTTTGGTTTCTTTCATTCCCCTTGCTTCCTCCTGTCACAGGGTCTCCGTATGTATGCTTTCCCTCCCTTTACGTAGAAAGATCTCACTCCTCAACTTCATCCAGTTTACTTCCTCAGAGAACTTTTCTGATTTTTCTGTATACAGGCTGAGCATCCCTAATCTGAAAATCCAAAATCAGAAATGCTCCAGAATCTGAAAATTGGAGTGTCTACATGACACCACAAGTGGAAGATTCCACAACTGACCTCATGTGACAGGCTGCAGTCAAAATGCAGGTGCACAACACATAGTTTATGCAGCATCCCCAGGGAAAAAATGACCTCCTCACCCCCTTCAGATGTAAGGTATCATTTCCTAGAAACATAAAATACAGTGTACGGTAACGTTTTCATCAAAACAGACCATTGTAGATGGAGACTGAAAGCCTGCTGTTGCTTGTGGTTGCTGTTGTCTAACAGCTGCAGCAGGTGTTCTGGTGATGCTGCTGTGCTGCTTAGTTATCTTGGACACAATATTTTTTTCACTGTATTAATGGTATGTCATATTTTTTACTTTTAAGTACTTATGTGTGAATACATCTAAGAAAATGATCATAAATTAAGATTCAGGAATGATGGTGATGCCAGACAACCACAGACTGTCCACATGGGTGGCTGAGATGGTGACACCTTTGCTTTCTGATGGTTCAGTGTACACAAGCTTTGTTAATGCACAAAATTATTAAATATATTTTATAAACTTACCTTCAGGCTATGTGTGTGAAGAATATATGAAACATAAGTAAATTTTGTGTTCAGATCTGGGTCCCATCCTAAGATATCTCATTATGTATATGCAAATATTCCAAAATTTAAAAAATTCCTAAATTATAAATACTTCTGGTCCCAAGCATTCATATAATAGATACTCAACCAGTATAAGTTCTCATTATTCCACGTTCCTCTTCTTAGAATTTATAGTAGTTCCAATTTCTCTCTCCTTAACTAGACAATAAGCTTTGTGAAAGCAAGGACATGGTATCTGGTTTAGCCTTAGCATGAAGCACTATGCCTGGTACATAATAGTCATTTAATTATTATTATTATTATTTTATTTTAGTGCATGAGTGATTGATCAGAGAGTTAATTCAGGAAATTGGTAGTCATTTAGTAGATATGGATACTTTGATTTTTAATAGCAACTGATCTAAAGTCAAAACACTATTATGCACTTTTTACCATTATGTACATACCTCACAGCTTCTGTGGCTCAGGAGTCCAGGCACTGCTTAGCTGGGTCCTCTGTTCTGGGTCTCACAAGTCTGCAATAAAATACTAAGAAAATTTCAACTAAGTTGAATCTCTCAACAATTTTGATTAAGAAGTAGAGAAAATGTATTCATTTGGAAAGTAGTTTGAAAGACAACATTTTCACATGAAAAGCAGAAAGTTCATTAAGTAAAAAAGAGCAGAAGTTCAAAGTGAAAAATAATTCTCTATTCCTTTAGGGCTTCAAATCTTTCTACTACTCAGTTAATAAAAAAATCTTTTATGCAAATTTTACTAATACATACTAAATCAAAATCATAAATCTCTGGAGACTAGTGACATAGTTTCTACTATTTATGCTAATACATATTTATTAAAGAGAAAATTTAAATTAAAATATCTAAATAGGTCATCTTCAATGTCATTTTTTTCTTAGCAAATAAAGGAACAAATGTCCCTTGAGGGACAAAATCACCACCAATCTAGCATAAGGCTTCTCTCATACTCCAGACCCATATATAACTGCCTAATTGACATCTCCTCTTAGGTTTCTCAAGGAACTTCAAATTCAACATGATCAAAGTAAAACTCATTGCGGAACTTTCACCTCTCGACCTGGGTCTTTGCCATTGCTTGCTCACTCACTCAAATGCACTACACCTTCTAGCTATGTAAGCCAGAAAGTTAGGTATCATCTCCCTTATTCTAGGTGGATTAGATCTCTGTTGACATGTAACCAACCACCACATTTAACAGTTTGAAGCAACAAACATTTATTATGCCACAGTTTCTTTATGTCAGGATTCTGGACACAGCTCAGGTGGCTCTTCTACTGAGGGTCTCACAAGGCTGCACTTAAGGTGATGGCAGGGCTTTTTTTTGATGAGTATAGATTTTGTTCATATCTGTACAAACCTACATGTGCAAATTTACAGCATTAAAATCAAATGAAAAATTTCCATTACTTAATTGGCACTTTTGGTACTGTGTTATTTTGGTATGTAAGGCATATGCTGTGATTCTAATTGCAACTAACCAATAAACATAAAGAAAATGATATATATATATGCATAGCAGAATGGATTCACTTACTTCTTCTACCACATGTGCTTTTAGTTCCCAGTCTAGCACTAAACACACTCCAAGAGCCTAATATCCAGTTCTTGAATAAACATATATTTAAGGCTTTTGTTTTAGGATGCTAAAACTAATTAGGCAACAAATATATTTTTATCTCCTCCTAGAGTGTAGTGTATGAGAACAAGACACTAGCTGTGTGATCTTGGGCCAATTACTGAAATTTTTCAAGCTGTATTTTCCTCATCCAGTACCTATCTTGGCCATTATTGTGAGGATAAAATGAGATAATACACACAAGTGCTTCCTAGAATGCCTTGTTCATGCTAAGCATATTCAGGAAATGTTACCAATTGTTATTTACTCTTCATGTAAACTCATCATCTTATTTTATAAATGAGCTCCTCAGTGCCTCGACCTGCTTGCTTGTCATGAAATCCCTGGTAACTTGCTAGGAAGAACTTTAAATATTACAGTAACATTTGTCTCTGTAAAAAAGGAATTATCCTACCTAGATTGGAAGCAGTTTTCATAACAAATTAGAGTAGGAGGAGAAAGGAGGGTGTTATAAGAATTTATCTGTGACCCCTTTCCATTTACTACATCTTTCTTCGTGATATGTGCCTACATATGTGTTGTTAATGAAGAAGCAGGAGAAGGAGATAATAGGGCCTTATTAATCTTCCTAAAATACCACTTTCATCACATAACACTCTTTTCAAAAGTCCTTAATGACTTTCTGTTGTTTACAGGACAGTATGCAAAGCCAGAATCAGAGTGAAGGCCCTTCTGTAATCAGGTCTTCCCCACAGGTTTCAGCCAAATAATTCCTGTTCCCTTCACACACACTGCCCCAGCAGGAGTGGTCTGCTCCCCATCTCACTGACACTGCATGACACTTCTCACCTCTGTACTTTCTTTCATGTCTTTCCCCTTGCTTGGTGTGATACCTCTGTTTTGGAACTTATTAGGCCTTTATGGTTATTCTTATAATTGCTCTTGTCAACATTTTGTGTAGGATTGAAAAGAAGAGATACTCTATGATGTTTTTACATAAAGAAGAGAATTGATTGGAGAAGTATAGTTAAATAGGCCTAACTGCCTCAGACCTTGAAAAAGGGAATGACACCTATAATGTCTGCATCAGGCTTGCAAGTGGCAATTAGTAGATATCACCTTTCACTTGTTCCTTTTTGGTCCTGTTCCTGATTCAGAGCCTGTCCATAAGTTGGATTGGTGTACTTTGGCTGGATAATCCTGGGATCTGTCCCAATCTGTAGGTTGTTAAGATTATTGGTTTCTAGTGTAGTTGTAATTCTCCACTTTGTTGCGTCTTAATCTCATAAATTAATTGGATGAGCTGGATTAGAAGGGGTTAGTTTTCATCTTACACTGGAAGCTCTCTCATCTTTGTGTTTGGTTCCAATCCTTAGAATTCCTCTAGCCCTTTTTCTTAGCCCATTAGAATCTCTGTCCTATATCTGCAAACTCATTCCGTTTACTGGATCTTTCCCTGAAACATGCTCATGCCTCTTTGTTTGAAATGAAAAAGGCAAAGTCCTTTCCTGTGTCTTTCTTGAGCCCTTCCTTCATAGTCATGGTTCATGGAGCATTCTGTGTTTACTGTTCTAGTGCCTCACCATGTGGTTAATATCATAGAGAGATGTTAAATCCTCCTTTAGATATCAAGGCACTAATTCTCCAGCTGCTAGGAGGGTATTGGCTGCTGAACCCTCACAGTTCAGTTCTTCTCCAGGAATTGCCCTTGCTGAAGGAAGCTGACTAGCTTAAGATTAATTCTTACATCCCAACCCCACTACCCACACCCCAGGGGCAGCTCACATTCAATGAACAGTTGATGTCAGGATATAGATGTTTGGCCTCCTTGCTTCAAATTGGACAACTCTGAAGAACTATACCAGCTGCTGTGGGCTAAATGTGTCTCCCAAATGTTCATGTATTATAAACTCAACCTTCCTTGTAATAGTGATAAGAGGGTGGGAAATCCTATTATGGTAATTGAAAGGTGGGGCCTTTGAGAGGTGATTGGATCCTGAGAACTGTGCCCACATGAATGGATTAATTCATTGATGGTTTAATGGGTGGTCAGGGCATGGTTCTGATGCCCTTATAAGGAGTAGTGAGCAGATTAGCACTCTTGCTCAGCCCATTCTCACTGTGTGACACCTTGTCACTAGGGGACCCTGTAGAAAATTCTCACTAAGAAGGTTCTCACCAGATGTGCCCCCTGTACTGTGGACTTCCCAGCCTCCAGACTGTAAGGAATAATTTTTTTTTTTTACTTACCCAGTGTTAGGTACTTTGCTGTGAGCAACAAAAAGGGGCTAATACACCAGCTCTGTGACAGCCCTGTTGCATCCACATTGCTATGGTCTGAATGTGTCTCCCAAAGTTCATGTGTTGGAAACTTAATCCCCAATGCAACACTGTTGAGAACTGGGACCTTTAAGAGGTAATTAGTCCATTAGGTCTCTGCCCTCATGAATGGATTAATGCCATTAATACAGGAGTGGGTTCCATATAAAGGATGACTTCAGGCCCTTCCCTCTCTCTCTTACCTATATGACGCCTTCCACCATGCTATGATGTAGCAAGGAGCCTATATGACGCCTTCCACCATGCTATGATGTAGCAAGGAGGCCCTCACCAGCTGTCCTCTCCACCTTACACTTCCCAGCCTCCACAATCATGAGCCAATAACTTTGTTTATTATAAATAATCCAGCCTGTGGTATTCTGTTATAGCAGCATAAAACAGACTGAAGTTATATTATAGTTCAAGTTTTCCCTTTGCTCAATCCTGCTTTGCTTATTGCTTTACAGGTGTTACTAAGAGCACTTCCCAATAAATCTTTTGTGCATAAATCTCAGAAGCTCAAAGTCTAATTCTTAGAGAATTCAACCTATTATTCTTGAAAACATTCCTTTATTCGAGGGGGAAAAAATCTCTCTTGTTTCCTGCTAATAATTATTAAGTTTTGCTCTCCCTGCCACTTCACTCCCTTACACTCTATACTAGAGCCATATCCAGTTACCTGCACTTGCACAAACATGGAATACTTTCCACACTTTCCATTCCCTGTCTTTGAACCTGCTCTTTTTTCCCTTTGAAATGCCATATCTTCCCATGTTGTGAGGAAGTTCTCATTACTTTCAAGACCCAGTTCACAAATTATTACCAAATTATGTTTCCAAACACGTGCATTCATACCCTCTCTTATACAACACCATATTTTTAAAAATCACAATGTACCACATCATGTGATAATTGTTCATTTACATTCCTGCCTTCTTCACTAGACTGTGTTCATTGGTCATAAGGGCTGTAATTTATCTACATTGACATTCTCAACTCTTAGAATAGTATCTGGAATGTAATAGATATCTAATGTTTGTTGAATGAGTGAATGAATAAATGTTATGGCAGAGGGCACTGAGAGGAGGGAATAGAATTAAGGGATATCTAGGTACTAAATTTGAGAAGGCTTCATAAATGTGAGGGTGTGAGGGAGAGAGAGGAACTATCTACCAGGAACACTTGTGTGATGGCCAGGTAGAGATGTCTAGAAAAATCACAGAAATATAAGACTAAAATTTGTAAGAGAAAGGTAGAACCCATACATATAGATTTTGGAGACTTTTATGTATTAGTGCTTTTCTCCTGTGATTTCCTGGCACTTAAATGATAGAGTTTGTCCTCCTTTTGGAAATATTTACCCTCATGGCTTTACTTATTATGGCTAAGGACCACCAAACCGATATTTCTATTTCAGATATTTTCATACACATGTATCCAATTGCCAGTTGGATATCTTCACTTGAATTCATTAAAATATATTTATTGAAGTACCTATTTTGTGCCAGGAACTTTTCTAAGTGATAGGAATAGTGTCAAAGTAGACAATGTTTTCATGAATTTTACATTCCATAGGGAGATATAAGCAATCTACAAATAAATAAATGCATAATAAAATTTCCGGCAGTGATAAGTGTTATAAAGAAAATAAGTATGATTAAATGGCTAGAAAAGCACAGGGTGATATTCTAGATAGGTTTATCAGGGAAGATCTCCCTGATAAAGTGACAGTGAGTGCAGGGGCAAGCTATGCAGGTACCCGGCGTCAGGGGGCTTTAGGCAGCAGGAAGAGCATGTGCAGAGCCCAGAGGTGGGAACGAGCGTGGCCTGTCTGAGGAATGGCAAGAAGAGTAAAGAGGCATAAAGATGTAATCAGAGTCAGTAGACAGGGTAGGGGGTGTAAGCTTGGAGGCCATACTAAAAATTTTGGATTTTATTCCGTGTGAGATGAGTGATCATTGGAGGGCTTTGAGCCAAGCAGTGACACAATCTGACTTCACTTTTAAAGGATTGTTCTGGCTGCTACAGTGAAAATTAATTGTAAAGGGAAAAGGGAGAAAGCAAGGAGGCCAATTAGGAGAGTGGTTCAATAATCCCAGAGAGCGATGGTGTGTTGGCTTGGACTAGGATAAAAGCAGAGAAAATGATGAGAAGTGATCAGGTTGGATTCTAGACATATTTTGAAATTAGAGCCAATAGGCTTTGCTCATGGATAGGCTGAGAACAGACAAGGATTGTTCCGGGGTTTTGGCCTTGAATATTCCATAGTCACCTCAAAGTCAATATATCCTAAACTAATGCTATCCTCTCCAGATTTTACTCTTCCTCCAGCACTTAAATTTCAGTGAATGGCATCGCCGTTTGCCTCGAGTCCCAAGAAAGAGGCCAATAGTCCTCCATTATTCATACAAGGTTTTCCCTTTCTGAGGCTACCCAGACAGTTCTTAAGTCCTGTCAGTTTTCCACCTCAATGATCCCAAATGCATTCACTTCTATTCACTGCATTCACTGTCTTATTTCAAGCCATTGAACTATCTTGCCTGAATTATTCCTCCAGCTTCTTTACTTGCCTTCAGAATTCTCTATTTCAATCCATTCTCCCGAGTAATCTTCCCAAAACTCAATGAAACATTTCCATGCCTTCTAAATACTTTGTCATCTTGCAGGGGTTTGCCTTCCTTCTCTCTTGCTGTATTCTTCAA
This sequence comes from Galeopterus variegatus, assembly GCF_000696425.1. Taxonomy (NCBI): domain Eukaryota; kingdom Metazoa; phylum Chordata; class Mammalia; order Dermoptera; family Cynocephalidae; genus Galeopterus; species Galeopterus variegatus. The sequence continues at coordinate 310,386 of NW_007726441.1, forward strand.
GCTTCAGACAGTCACTTGTACCTCTGCCAGCCAGCACCATGTGTTCTATGTCCAGTCCTTTCCACGTGCTGTTTCTTCTACCCCATAGGCTCGCTTCCAATTTTTTCCTGGCAATAAATATGACTCATCTTAAAGGTCTCAGTTTAGTTATGCAAACAGCTTCTCTAGTTCATTTTTAGAATACACTGCATCATGTAAGACAGAATATGTCTGTATATTCTAAACATTAACTAGCATAGTATGGATTTTCAAAAAAGCACTCAGTGCTATTGTATGTATGTGTTATATTATTTTCTCTCAATTTATGCTAATAGTTTAACTCATTTATAGTAGAGTTGGCTGTTTGGATCTCGCTAATGTTGTTTAGAGTGCTGAAATAGAGTCCTCTGGCTACCATGATACACATTTTTTTATCCCAAGCTTTAGCAGAGAATTATTTTAAAGAGCTAGTTTGGAATTAATGTGTTTGTTTATTTTTTTTCTTTTCTGTGTGCATAGAAAGAGGCGAGGGACTATGTGCTCATCTCCACTTGCTAACTCACTATTAGCTACAGTGCATTGTTTTGTGCAAAGTCACTTGCAAGGACATCATAGTAGGGGGAGGGGAGCACAGCGTTGGCCTCTCCATGCACAGCAGGTAATAGAGCACACCTGTGGGCCTGAGGGAAGGAAATTGAATTACACACAAATTAACTGAATTAAGAGATAGCAGAGCTCCCTTTTTCTAATATGGTACAAAATTACAAACCACTTAATCTCTTATTTTGAAAACAGTATTTGAAGACAATGAAGGAACAATAAATGTGACCTAAGGGAAGAAATTGTAAAAACTACCAAGTTGAAAAATTTTTTTACAGGCTATAAATACTAATGTTTAAAATGCATGTGAGTTAGCAAAGCTGGCCACACGTTCACTAATAGGGTGAAAATATTTCTATAAACTCCACAAGGGATTTGAACTTCCAGATGTTTGCTTTGGAATGAGATTGCAATGACATCATGAAAATATTTGAAAGTATATCTGGAAGTGTAATCATAGTGTTTCAAAATTTGAAAGGCAAAGAGTAGCAAAAATATACCATTATGTTAATATTTGAGATTTCTTTCAGAAATATTGCATATTTTATTTGTAAGATACAGATACTTTGTGAAGTAGTCTAGTGAAATGATCCTAAGGTTCTTTAAAATAATATGGGTACCCTCCTATCAAGACGATATTTTCTGGACAATATCATTTGTAGAAATCTTATGCGAAAAAAGAAAGTCATTTAATTATGCCATAGATCATTTTCTGTTTCTCAACTATAAAGCTTTTCCTTTTTTCATTTAAATAATGATGTCCTTTAAGCCATTCAACAAATATTATCTCCTGTGTGCCAGAAAGTGGTCCAGGCACAAGGCTTCCCCAGTTAACAAAATAAAGTCCTTGCTTTTGTGGAGGTTCCTCTGTGGAGGGGAGAGAGAAAAAACAAAGGTAACAGATCAGTATATTGTATGTTAGATGATGATAAATGCAACGGAAAACAGAAAAGGTGAGATAAAGAATGTGAGAGAAGTGGGGGCTGTGCTGTCATTTTTTCAGTGTCAGCAGGAAAATCCACATCAATATGATGACGGTGAGGAAGAGATGAAAGGGAAGGGAAGAGCAAAGCTGAACAGTTCCCAGGGAGAGAGCACTTCAGGTAGAGTGAAAGCCTGTGCAAAGGCCCTAAGGTGGACGTGTGCTGCAAGGAGGAGCTGGAGTGGATGAGTGACAGTGGGTTCGAAATGGAACCTGAGACCTGTGGTGGGGGTTGATGGTGGTAGAGACCATGTAGGGCCTTGTATAACAATATACAAACTTGAGGTTTTGTGTTGTGAAAGACTGTAATCTTTTAGATGATTTTAAGCAAAGGTAAGAATGATTTATGTTTTAAAAGTATGGCTGGCTGTTGTGTTGAGAGGCAAAGGAGGAAGTGGGGAGATCAGTTAAAAGACTAGTTTTACAGTCTAGCCAAGAGATGAGGATGGCTTGGACCATGATGGTAGGAGGGTGGAAATAGCAAGAAGTGGCCACATGCCAGATATTTTAAAAGTAGCTCTCAAAAAATTTCTGTTGTATTGGCTGTGAAATGTGAGTGAAAGGAAGAAATCATGCATTATTTTAAAATTTTTGCTTGTATTCTTCTGACATTTGTACATATAATCCTTTATACATTTTTGTTTTAAGTATAGAGCATAATATTTAATGTTTGATGAAGTGTGAAACAAAGTGCTTGTTAATTTTGCTAGTTTTCAATATTTTAACTTGTGGCTCAAAGATCTGTTTTCAACTGTCACTCCACAGTACCATGTACCACCTGCAGCTGATATAATTTTCCAATTTAGAATTATAATTCTAAATTATAATATTTTTATCATCTTTTAAAATCTGCAGAGAGGGCTGGCAAGTTAGCTTACTTGGTAGGGCGTGGTGCTGATAACACCAAGGTCAAGGGTTCAGATCCCTGTACCAGCCAGCAGCTAAAACAAAAATAAATAAAAATAAAATAAAATAAAATAAAATCTACAGAGAAAAACCAGCAAGTCTATCCTAGATTGTGAGAAGCAACTGACAGTGACCTACTCAATATCCATCTCCCTTATTCCTTAAGAATAGATTGATGATTTGGTTCAAGATGGTGATGCTCCCAACTAAAAATGCCTTCCCAGCCTTCCTTGTAACTAAATGTGGCCATGTGATCCATATCTGGCTGAGAAGATGTGAGAGAAATGCACTGGTGAGGCTCTAGGAAAGATGTTTTAAGAGACATGAATGACATCATGCTTCTCCCTATTGCCTCTTTCCCTTTTTCCTACTTAGACTTGAGCCATGGAGAAGCAGAATCCATCTTAAAATCTCAAGTGGGTATTTAATGTCTTGGAGATCTGGCTATTGGGAATATCTTATCACAGCTCAGTACTTTTCCTATTTTTTTAAGTAGTAGAAATTAGCATAAGGAAGAATGCAGTGCTTTTCTAGATAGTGTACTGCTAAGTGTTGGGAAAAGATTGTCAGATGGTAACAGGATATTAAAAATGGAAATAACTCAATTACGAACTTTTCTTTTTAAAAAGTTTCTTTGGAACATTCTAGCATGTTCTAGCAACACTTATCTTGCTTTGTTCTCTTCTCTGTAGTGTCAGGTAGATTTAGAATTGTCTCCTGCTATTCCTTAATCATTATGTGGCCTTCAGCCAGTTGGCTAATCCAGCTAGGACTCAGTTTCCTCCTTTGTAACATAAGATTAGTAGTTATTTTCTTATTAATTTGTGAGGATTAAATGATATAAGTAAATTATATAAATCTCATGAAATCCTGTAGCCTATGCTTGGTACATGGTAAGAGCCAATTTATATGCTAACTGCTATTATTATTGTTTTTGTTATTTCCACTGATATTCATAGATCTATGTGTTATTTATTAGAATAACACAGTGTGGTGTTTTGCTAACAAAGTTTGAGTTGCACACATTGTTTATAAAAGCAAAAAGAAAACTACACAGAAGTAGAGGTGACCATAGATCTGATATAGCTCCATTGAGGGTGGCTGACAAGAGTACAAAGGACCTCCCAGGAGGAGAAAACTTGGGGATAACTAAGAACCTTTCCTTACCTTTTTGTTCTCATTACTTTAATGTCACTGGGCCAAGCATCTCAATGCTGACAAATATCTTAATAACTTATTGTAGTTTTGTTGTGTCTATTTCCCATCTGACAGCATCTAAAGCTTATGTATACTATGCCTTTTGAACTCCTTGAAAGTATTGTCTCCATTTGAAAAGCTTTTCACTTGCTTTACTGTAATATGAGTTGAGCAATCTCACATGCATGCCTGTAGAACTGGATTTAAGAACTCATTAGAAATATTAAATCCAGAGACAAGCACAGGTGCAGGACTTCTGGCTTCAATTTCATTTGCATAACAGTAGCTGGGTAATTGAAGCTGTCAGTGGTTACCTGGTTAAACACAAAAGATAAAAACACTGTATTCAAGCATGTTTCCCTAAATCTGTCTACCTTTCACTCTTTAAAAGGTTGAATGAATGTTGTCAACATTTATTAGTATACACAGGTGTGGAATTCTAGGATTTCTGTTTATAAATTCTCTTAATGGAATGTCCCAGTCTCTTCTTTAAACCTTATTTTTGGCTCCTCTATATAGAAAGGAAGTTTTTGCCACTAAATCTTTTTTTCTTTTCAGAGTGGGTACCTTTTGCGATTTTAATTAGAGAAGAGCCTTAACAGTTGGCAAAACAAAGCTACTTGATTTCCTGCCTCAGGGAAACTTTAAAAGAGAATTGGTGAAAATTCTGTAGACTAAATATCTAAGATCCAGTTATTTCCCACAGACTTTTAATATTTAAGACAAACAAAAAAAATCAAGAAGCCTTGTACCAACAATTTAGCAACACATATCAGAAAACTTTTAATGCAAATGAATTCCACATCACATGTACACATGCTCTAAGGATGTTCATCACAGAGGTGTTTATAACACAAAATATCTGGATACCTGGGAAACTTTCTACAGTTAATGTAGAACTCACATATAGCTGAATCATTGTCCTTTAAAGTGGTATTGTAAAAAACCACTTTTGTGACCTGGGACTATGTTCTGGACTTAAGTGAGAAATAAAAACAACACATAGTTTGCAGAATATTATGTACAAATAATGGGAACATATGTAATTATTGCTTGGGTCTAATACTGTGCTCAGAAGAATTATCACCCAAATGCTATGATCATTGGAATAGAAGACCATGATTAAGTATTGATATCTGCCATTAATAAAGGAAAGCATACCAATATCCTGAATGTTATATATTTAAAAATCTTGCAAAAAAACAGTAGAAGTGATTATTCCTGGGATATGGGATTAAAGGAGATTTTATTTTTTAAACTTTTGTGTATCTTTGATTTTCAAACCTTTAAGAAAATAAACTTATGTTATTTTTATAATGTTGAAAAAGACTAATAAAATATTTTTAACAATATTTCCTTAAAAATATAAATTATCTACAAATTAGACAGAAAACTCGTTTTACAAAGAAATTAACCAAAGTTTTCCTATTATATTTTTTTAAGCTTTAGAAAGCTCAGATAATTTTTTTCACATTTCTCTACAGAGCTATTCCATCTTATCTAGCTTTTGGTAATTTATTCTGGCTTGGACTTAGTAGTTACATGTACTTAGGTACAATGCACATCTAATCTTGATAACTGGAAACAAAAAATTTAGATTTTGATGATTTTCTTAGAGCTTAACAAATTTACTTTTGTTCTATTTATCTACAGAAATGAGACAATCTAGTGTAGCAATCAGTTGGACGTAAAAAATAAGATTTTTAATTTTATATTTTTAAGTCTAGAATACAGACATTTTCTTCTTGTTTTAGAAAGTAAACCATAGGCTCATGTGACACTAGAAATGCTACTAAAATAGGCATTTTCTTTTATTAACACACTTGTAGGACAAAGATATTATAAGAGGCACACTGAAAAATTTATGAATGGCATCCTCCAATTTACAAAAAGTAAGAGAATTTCCTTATTTATCAGCATTTTTAATTGAACATAGACCACCCCCCCCCTTTTCTTTAAATGTAAGAATAATTGAAACCATTGGTCAAAAGGAATAATTGAAGGTGAATTTATAAAACTATCAAGGAGTCTTTAACATTCTAGATTCATCAGTGTTTTATTGATTTCTGAACAATAAAAATAATATGGATTAAAAGAGAACTGTCATACCACCCATGTGCCTGTCCTGGGCACAATGATGTAATATAACTACATGACAGAGAGGAGAGACTCACAGTTTAGCCAACTTTTGCGTGTGCCTATTTCATTAAGGCAAATCATCTTCAACTTGGGTAAGGCAAAGCACTCATTAAAATATAAAAAGGTAAGACTGAAACTGATTCCCATTTGTCAGCCTCAACATCTTACGTGTTAGGATGTTGAGCAGAATGATCACTTTGTTTTTAGAGCCATTTTATTTACAGAGCCATTTCTAAGAATGGGAAAAATACCAGAGACCTGAAAGGGTACGCTTCCCCAGTTTTCTAAATGGGAAAAACTTAAATTTCAGAGCCTGTGGACCAAGGAACTTCATGTCCATCATTCATCATGTTTCAAAATTGACAAATAAACAGATGATTGGTAAACATTGAGCAAAGGAGAGACATTAAGACTAGAAGAGAACTTTGATTCTCAGAAACAGGAAACTCAACAAACTCTTCCTTTGTTGTGATGAATTTACTATCTTGATAATCATTCATCTACTCTGTGCTTTAACTGAGTTTGACTGAAAAATGAAAGTGCCTTGGGCAATTAATTAAAAATGACTTTAAGGATTGTTAGGATCAATGTGTGTCAATAGCATGATGTAAGGGCTTAGAAGTATAGAGCAAAAGTGATCCCCCCATAGTACTCTCTCTCAACCACCTTGAGAGTATAGTGCCTGAAATGTAAGAACTGTATTTTGTAGAAAATATTTGCAAATTGGAGTGCATTCAGAGGAGGATCATCAAGCGTGAGATCTCTAAAACTACTGTGTGTTTTGTAGGTGTTAAGGAACTGGTAATATTTACCATAAAGAGGTGAGGACTAAGGAGGTCCCATAATAGCTATCCTCAAATAGTTGAAGATGTGTCTGATGTTTAGACATAATTGTGGGGTTAAGGAAAACAGAAATAGTAGCATTAGGTGGTGGCTACAGGGAGAAATATTTCAACCCAGTGTAAGACATCATTTCTAATAATTAGAACTGCTCAATAGTGGAATAAAGTGCCTTTAGAAATTTTTTGCCATTGAAAATATTTCAGCAAAATCTGAATTACTGCCTTTTAAGGATGTCATAAATGGATTTCTACACTGGGTAGAAACCCTTAGATTCTCTGATTTTATTATATTGTGATTTTGCTGAACATAAACAAATCTGCATAATTATTCCACCAGGTAACTCTGAATTATGATATATATGTATCATTTAAAAGCAGTATTAAGCAAAAAGAACAAAGCTGAAGGCATCACATTACCTGACTTCAAAATCTACTACAAAGCTATAGTAATTAAAAAGTATAGTAATGGCATAAAAACAGACACGTAGACCAATGAAATAAAACAGAGAGCCCAGAAATTAATCCACATATTTGCAGTCAATCAATTTTCAACAAAGGTGCCAAGAACACACAATGGGGAAAGGATAGTTTCTTCAATAAATGGCACTGGGAAAATTGGATGTCCACATGCAGAAGAATGAAATTGAACCCTTATCTCGTACTATATACAAAAATCAACTCAAAATATGTTAAATACTTAAATATGAGACCTAAAATTATAAAACTACTGAAGAAAACATAGGAGAAAAGCTTCTTAATGTTATTCTGGGCAATGATTTTTTGGTTATAATCTTAAAAGCACAGGCAGAAAAAGCAAAGAAGACAAATAGGGTTGCATCAAACTAAAAATCTTCTGCACAGCCAAAAAAAAAAAAAAAAAAGAAAAAACCCAAAAAACAAACAAACAAAAAAAGAACAGGGTGAGATGGGAGAAAATATTTCAAACCATACATCTGATAACAGGTTAATATCCAAAATATATAAGGAACTCAAATAATTCAATAGCAAAGAAAGAAATAACCTGAATGAGGTTCATTTTTAAAAATGAGCAAAAGACTTGAATAGAGATTTTCAAAGAATGACATAAAAATGGCTGAAAGGAATGTGAAAAAAAAAATACTCAATATCATTAGTCATCAGGGAAATGCAAATTAAAACCTCAATTAGATATCTCTTCACACCTGTTGGAATGGCTATTATCAAAAAGAGAAGGATAACAAGTAGTGGCGAGGATGCAGAGAAAAAGGATCCTTCATACACTAGTGGTGGGAATATGAATAGGGACAGCTAGTATGGAAAACAGTATGAGGTTCCTAAAACAAAAAATGAAAATAGAACTACCATATGATCTAGCAATTCCACTTCTGGGTATATATGCAAAGGAACTGATAGCAATGTGTCAACGAGACATCTGCACCCTAATGTGAATTGCAGCATCATTCACAATAGCAAAGATATGGTATCAACCTAAGTGTCCATCAATGGATGAATAGATTAAGAAAATGTGATATACAATGGGATACTATCTAACCTTAAAAAAGAATGAAATCAACTTAAAAGTCATTAGGCCAGACACAGCAAGGCAAATACTGCATGATCTCACTTATATGTGGAATCTAAAAATTAGAACTCATAGAAGCAGAGAGTAGAAGGGTGCTTGCCAGGGGCAGGGATGGAGGGGACAGGGAGTTGTTGGATAAAAGTTGCAAAGTTTCAGTTAGAATAAATTCTGGAGATCTATTGTACAACATGTTAACAATAATTAATAATAATGTATACTTGAAAATTGCTAAGAGATTAGATCCTAAATGTTCTCTCCAAAAAAAAAAAAAAAAAAAAATATGATATGATGGATATTTTAACTTGATTGATTTAAAATAGTGTTACATCTTCCACAAATCTTATATAAAGTTACTTTTAAAGTTGTATAAACAATAAAGTGAACATTTCTTCTCTGTGAATCCTTAATAGTTTTTAGTCAGCTTCCCAGCTCTAGAGGTATCTTCAGGCTCAAGGACCAATTTAAAGGCTATATTGGTGGTTTCTCCAAGGAAGTATGTTAAATTGGAATTTGTCTACAATTTCTCCCACTAAATTTAGTTGATTGAAAAACTTTCCACTAATAAAATTTTCTTATTTACCTAGTAGATGTATTGGTCCTTTTTCATATTTGTGGATATGCAACATTTGGCATACCTGCCCTGTATTTCAATAGTTTCTCAGGTTATATGCCTTGGCCTTCTGTTCTAAAGTTTGTATCTGGAACAGAGCTGAGGGCAGTCCCCTCCACCCAAAAGCAAGCAAGAGAGCACGCCTGGAGTCCTTCAGGAAGAGCTGAGGGCAGCCCACCCTTACCCACCTGAAGGCAAGCAAGAGAGCATACCAAAAACACCACTTCCATGTGGGTGGACCACTGCAGCCACTGCCACAGTCATGGCTAATACAAAAGCAGCTCAATGCCAAAGGAACCACAGCTACTGTGCAGACAGCCTACCAGACACTTGAATGCACTGATACAAGAAGAGTCACCAGTGGAGACCAGAAAAAGAAGAGTACGTCTCTCTCCTCAAAGCGCACTGCTGAGTAATAGGAGAAGCAACTGTTCTACCAGATGACCAGACATCAATGTAGAGATACTAGAAATATGAAAACCCAAGAAAATATGACACCACCAAAAGAATACAGTAATTCTCAAATATCAGACTTTATAGAGCAAGAAATCTTTGAAATGACTGTAAAGGAATTCTGAGAAACAATCTTAAGGAAACTCTCTGAGATATAAGAAGATTCAGTTAGACAACATAATGAAATAAGAAAAAAAGGATATGAAGGAGGAAATTTACAATGAAATTAATACCTTAAAAAATGTAGCAGAACTCATGGAAAGATTCACTCAATTAAATAAAAAACACAACCAAGGGCTTCAGCAGCAGGCTAGAACAAGCAGAAGAAGGAATTTTTGATCTAGAAGATAGTCTTTTCATTGAAATAACCCCAGCAGACAAAAGAAAGGGAAAAGGAATTTTTTAAAAATGAAGAAAATCTAAGAGAGCTAGCAGACAACCTTAAGTACACAAACATTTGAATCATGGGTGTTCCAGAAGGGGAGAAGAAAAGAAAAGGCATGGAAAACTTCTTTAATGAAATGATAACAGAAAACTTCCCAGGTATAGGGAAAGACCTGGACCTTCTGATCCGAGAGGCTCAAAGATCCCCAAAATATTCTCTCCAAGACACATTACTGTCAAACTGGAAAAGCTCAAAGGCAAAAACAGAATCTTAAAAGAAGGAAGAGAAAAGTGTCAAGTCACCTTTAAGGGAACCCCTATCAGACTAACCACAGACTTCTAAACAGAAACTCTACAGGCCAGTAGAATAGGGGATGATATATTCGAAATACTGAAAGAAAAAAACTGCCAGCCAAGAATACTATACCCAGCAAGCCTGTCCTTCAGAAATGAGAGAAATACAGTGTGTTTTCCAGACAGACAAAAACTATGGGAGTTCACCACCACTCAACCAGCCCTACTAGATATCCTCAAGGAACTCCTGCATCTGGAATCCGAAAAACAATAATCTCTACCACAAATACACAAGAAAAAACAAAACCCACTAATAGAACAAAAATGCAAACACGAAAGAGAAACTAAATCTTACCACCACAAAAAACCATAATGACAGTGTAATGATGCCCCTGCTTTATTTCTGATTTTAGTGATTTTAGTCTTCTCTCTTTTTTTCTTGGTCAGTCTAGGTAAAGGTTTGAAAATTTTCTTGATCTTTTTAAAGAATCAACTTTTGGTTTAGTTGATTTTTTTTCTATTGTTTTTTAATTCCTTTATATATAACTGTTGTGATCTTTGTTATTTCTACTTGTATTTGCTTTTGGTTAGTTTGCTCTTTTTCTATTTTCTTAAGGTAGAAGTTTACATTAATGATTTGAAATTTTTCTTATTTTTAATATAGATGTTCACAAGTGTAAATTTTCCTCTAAGCACAACATCAGCTCTGCATCCTATAAATTTTGATATGTTGTGCTTTGATTTTTGCCTTAAAGTACTCTCTAATTTGTGATTTTTCTTTTTATCCATTGTTTATTTTGGAGAGTGTTGTTTAATTTCCACACATTTGTGAATTTTATAAATTTCCTTCTGTTATTGTTGTCAGAATATTTTCTATGATCTTGGTATTCTTAAATAGGTTAAGACTTGTTTTGTAGCAAAAAATAAAACAAATTAAATTTGTACCTTGGATTTTGTTTTAAGTCAGGTATGGCAAAGTAATAGACATGGAGACAACAGCCTTTGAAGGAGGAATTCACTCCTTACATTTCTTTCTTTTTTTTTTTTTAAAGATGACCAGTAAGGGGATCTTAACCCTTGACTTGGTGTTGTCAGCACCACGCTCACCCAGTGAGCGAACCGGCCATCCCTATATGGGATCCGAACCCGTGGCCTTGGTGTAATCAGCACCGCACTCTCCTGAGTGAGCCACGGGCCAGCCCCACACTCCTTACATTTCTGAAGAGAAGGGTGCACATGATGCCATGCAGGGCCACATGGGGAAAGCACCAAGTAAGGAGGAAGAAGCAGGAGTGAGGCGAAAGCATGGCCCAGAGTCTTTACTGTTTTTTACATGGAAAGTCAGGGCAGGGGAGAGTAAACAGCTTAGAATTGGCTGTTTGATGATGGTGGGCTTTGGGCTATGTGGATAGTTTATAGCTGCCCTGGGTAATTTAGGGCAGGAGTGGGGAGAATACTGGCTTGGTGTGTAAGAGTTCAATACAGGAGTTGGTTAGAAGGTATGGAGTTGGAATTGGTTGGAGGGTTTGTTGTACAATTTTCACACTCCTGAGAAAGCTGGATCACAGGGGAGATATAAATAACTTTGGCTATTAGTTTGGCTCTCTGATTAATGGATTGAAAATGGACAAATATAGAATCTACACCTTTCAAAAGTAAAAGACAAAGATCATTCTCCCAATCTCTCTTACTGTTAGGACATAAACATGTCACTGTGGCTTGACTAAACAGTACATTTTCAGAAAACTTAGAATTGTAGGGTTCTGAGGTGAATAAAGCAATCACATAGGGCACTTGTTTTGGTGAGCATAGCATCTAGTACTGGGGCCAAAAGCAGAGTATCTTCCAAAATCTAGTTTTAGTATTTTTGGTATAAGCTGTGGAGTCTGTAAAAGCTGCCATGTCTTGGCCAAGAGTAGAGGCAATAATTCAGTGTGATTGAGCATTGTTCTGAAACTTCCAAGTCTGGCTTTATGGACTTCTTCGAAGTTTTGCAGGTTCCTTAAGACCTTTCAATAAATTCCATTTATACTTAGCCCAGGCAGAGTAGATTCTGTTATTTGCAATTAAGAATACTGAGATATGCAGTGAGTTCCTAGGAGTCTATTTTTTTCTGAATTTTATTTTAATAAACAGAGGACACAGACCCAAATAGTTGAAAATATTTTTAACTATTCTAATTAAGTTTGAATATAAACAAAATGTTCCTGATTTGAGATATAAACAGCTACTGTATTGTATGATGAAACAGGAAAAATTGTAAGCAGGTTGACTCAGTACATAATATGTTACAAGACTATATAGCTCTAGTACCCCCCAACAGTACAGAAAATAACAGTAGGCAAATTAACTTGTAAACTAAAATTTTAAATGTATAGTATTATGACTATTTTGTTGCCTAAAGAAAATTTATAGGAAAATGATTCTTTATAATGAGCAGCTTTAGCTAGAATCCAAAACAAAGTCTGTGTGTACACAGAGGAAAGCCAGAGTTGGTAATGTTACATCAGGATATCCAGCACATCCCTACACACGGGCAATTAAAAACCAGCTAAAAGCCTCTCATTCAAACAAGGATGAAGTGTGTATTTTCTCCAAATGGAGGTTTTATTTCCATGATTTAAAGTAAATATTGTATACTTTGAGATGCCGAAATAATGAAGAATTCTTAATTTGCTACAAATGGCACCAAGCAATTTTTTCTTACGCTGTATAATAAACCTTTGTAGTGATTAGCAGGGAACTATCTCACAAACTCAACTTTTGCAAAACTATCATCTGTTCCTTTAATGGGGATCTTTATTCTTGATAATTATCAGAGCTTTTAACCACATAGAAGGATCAGAGAAGCAGATGATTCAGTTCTTGCTCTGATCTCTGTGTCCTAGTCAAATTAAAACCTTGCTATGAAAGAGAAATTTGCTTCCCCTAGAAACAATTTAGTAATATATTTTGCTTTTCCCAGGAAACATAATGGAGATACTATTTTATGTGATTTAGACATATGAACAGAAAATAAATGTTTCATTCAACAGTAAAGATAATTGTGAGAAATACTATTTGTGCAGTTTTTTAAATTTTTCTTAGACATTGCAAAAATATAATTTCTTGTTTATGTATATTCCATATAAACGTGGTTAAGTTTATTTAAACTGTTTGTTTCCATGTTGCTTCATTGTGGTTGGTAATTCTGACTGTTATATGGATTAAACATTTTTTCAAAGAAACAGATGGGCTACTTCAATCAAAGTTGTAAATGTGTTAAAGATACACGCACATACCCACATGTGTTTTTCTTCTTAGCATTATATGTTAGTTAAGAGAACTTTAGAATATTTTTTGGTGTATTATTATATACCATTTTCTTTAGGCTTATTTGTCACTCAGTGTATGTCATAGCATTTATCAAACTCTCTCTCAATTATCTGTTTAATGTTCTTTCTTCCCCCATTGCATTTATAACACTTTAAGGGCAGGACGTACATATTATGACACTTCTACCTCTGGTTTTTGTTGTTGTTGTAGTTTGTTTTTAAAAAAAATTTAACATTTATTTGTACATATTTATGGGGTACAGTATGTTGTTTCAATACATGCATATACTAAATATTGATTCACTTAAGGTAGATAGCATAGCTTTGTATCTGTTAACCCACACTTCCCCTCTCCACCTCTCTCCTTCCCTCCCAGCCTCTGGTAACCATTATTCTACTCTCTACTTCTATGGGAAACACTTTTTTCAAGATGCTACATACGAGTGAGATCATGTGGTATTTGTCTTTCTGTGCATGGCTTCCTTAACATGATAGTCTCCAGTTCCATCCACGTTGCTGCAAATGACAGTATTTCATATTTTTTTAAATAGCTGAATAGTATTTCATAGTGTGTGCATGCTACAGTTTTTTTTATCCATTCATCCACTGGTGGCATTTAGGTTGATTCCATCTCTTGGCTATTATGAATAGTGTTACAATGAACATGGGAGTGAAGGTGTCTCTTTGACATACTAATTCCATTTCCTTTGGATATATATCCAGTAGTGAGATTGCTGGATCATAAGGCAGTTCAATTTTTAGTTCTCTGAGGAAACTTCATACTGTTTTCTACAATGGCTGTACCAATTTACATTCCCACCAACAATGTAGGAAAGTTCTTTTTTCTCCACATGCTCACCAGTATTTATTATTTTCTGCCTTGTTGATAATAATCATTTTAACTATAGTAAGATGATATCACTGTGGTTTTTATTTGCATTTCATTTCCCTGATGATTAGTGAGGTTGAGCATTTTTTTGTGTCAGTTGACCATTTGTATGTTTTCTTTTGAGAAATGCATGTTAAGGCCCATTTTTAAATTGGGTTATTTGTGTTTTCGTTGTTTTCTTTATTTTATTTTTTTAAAATATTGAGTTGTTTGACTTCCTTTCTGAATATTAGCTCCTTGTTTGATATGTAGTTTACAAATACTTTCTTGCATTCTGTAGGTTCTCTCTTCACTTTGTTGATCTTGTGCAGAAGCTCTTCAGTTTGAGTCCCATTTGTCTATTTTTGCTTTAGTTGCCTGTGCTTTTGTAATCTTGTTCAAAAAAGTGCTGTCCACTCCCATTTTTATTGCACTTCCCTATTCATAGTTTTGGGTCTTAAATTTAAGTCTTTGATTCATTCTGAGTTGATTTTTGTGGGTGAGAGATAGGGGCCTAGTTTCAGTCTTCTGCCTGTAGATATCCAATTTTCCCAGGACCATTTGTTGAATAGGCTGTCCTTTCCCCAATGTTTATCTCAGGTATTTTTATTGAAGAATCAGTTGGCTATAGATGCATGGGTTTATTTCTGGACTCTCTAATCTGTTCCATTGGTCTGTGTGTCTGTTTTTATGCCAGTACCATGCTGTTTTGATTACTATGGCTTTATAACATATTTTGAAGGCAGGTGGTGTGATGCCTCCAACTTTGTTATTTTTAAGATTGCTTTGGCTATGCAGGGCCTTTTGTGGTTTTATACAGATTTTAAGTTTTTTAAAAAAAATTTCTGTGAAGAATGGCATTGGTATTTTGATAGGGAGTTTGAACTGAGATATTTGCTGAGAGCCTTATCGTGGCTCCACTGAATGCTATGTGTTTCTTTTTTCTTGCTGCTTTCAGTATTCTTTCTTTGTCTTTCATTTTTGATAATTTGATTATAATGTGCCTTGGGGTATTTCTCTTTGGACTGAGTTTGATTGGTGACCTCTGATCTTTTCCGTATCTGGATGCTGTCATCTTTCTCCATGCCTGGGAATCTTTCAGCCATTATTTTCTTAAATATTCTTTCTAGGTCTCTTCCTTTTTTGTCTCCTTCAGGTACAACAATTACATGGTGGTTCTTTCACTTGAAGTCTTCCCATAATTGCTGACAATTTTGTTTAATTTTTTCTTCTGCTTTTTTTCTTTTTCCTCCTATGATTGGATAATTTCAAATGTTCTGTCTTCAAGTTCACTGATTCTTCTGCTTAAGTCTGCTATTGGAGGTTTCCATTGATGTTTTTCAGCTCAGATGATATATTTATTATTTCTCAAATTTCTACTTTTTTTTAATAGATTCTATTTCTTTGTCAAGTTTCTTGTTCTGCTCCTGTATTGTTTTCCAGATATCATTTAATTTTCTATCTGTATTTTCTTGTGCCTTCCTTAACATCTTTAGGAAGATTATTCTGAATTTGGTGTTAGACATTTTATAAATTCTCTGTTTTCTAGGGCCATTCCTGGCACTTTCTTTGTTTCCTTTGGTGATGTCACATTTCTCTCTTCTTTCTCAATCTTTGTGATTTTACATTGCTGCCAAGGCATTTGAGAAGACTGTTACCTCTTCCAGGGTTTATAGGTGTTCCCTGGTGGTGTTAGACCTTTCCTTCTCAATGTCAGAACTTTGTCCCTAGTCTGTGGTAGTTTTTTGTTTTTTGTTTTTCTGTTCCCTGGTAGATTAATAGCAACCACCATCACTTAATAACTGAACTGGAACTAATTTTCTATCCTGTGGTTAACTTCTGGATTGGAGGAAACTTTCCACAGGGATCAGAAATTGAATTCTGTACCTGAGCAAAATTGCTGCCCTACTATTTTTTCTCAGATTGGTAAAACTTTTTGTGTGGACTAGATGTTAAATATCAGCTTCTTTTATTTATTTATTTACTTTTAATCTTCTGTGTCTTGTGGCATCACCACAGATGCCACTGGACTTTGTAAAAATTCTGGTCCAGGACTAAGTCTTTCCTACAAACTGTGCCCCTTATAGTTCTATTGCACTGACAGGTCTCAACTCTGTGGCACCCATGCTGATCAAAAGACAGATAAGCTGCCTAGAGTGCTTTCTGATGCACCCATGGTGGATCACCTCCCCACTCCAGCACTTCAAACATTTCCCATGGGCAGGCTCTGCATGAGTCTCCTGCAAAGACTTATGAACCTTTGTGTGATTTATTCCTTGTGTCAGCTGTGGCCCCTTCCTCCAATGCAGGTGCAGGAGAAACTTGCAAGCAGCTTCGCTGACCTGGGAAATGGAATGGTACACTCCAAAGTCATTTTGTTGTTGTTGTTGTTGTCGTTTATTATTATTATTATTATTAATTATTATTATTATTATTATTATTATTATTATTATTATTATTATTATTATTATTTCGCCAGTGGTCACAGCACCCTTTGCTTCTACAGAGTCCAAGCAGCTTCATGCAAAGGATGCTGCAGCAGCTTTGCTGTCTTTAGGTAGATGCTCCTTGCGCTAGTACCTGGTCATTGAGCAGCTGGGACTTGTTCTGATTGGGTTAATCCCTCCTCTTGTTCACCACAGTTTTCCATGCCTTTATGGACATAGCAGGCTCCTCCTCCTCTTCCCCCAAATTCTAGTAATTACGGGATGGCAGTTTTTGTGTTTTAATAGTTTAAGTTGTATTGTTGTGGGAAGGGAGAGGTGCCAAGATAGTCTATTTTGTCACCTTGCTGACATCATAATCTCTACCTTTAGTTTTTGCCAGAGTAGCTGATTCAGTAGTTAGTTCGTATAATAAATTATTCAGTTCACAAACATTTATTGAAGTACTCTGCTACTCATTGGGTGTGCAGAGTTAAGCAAAATTGATAAGATTTTTGCTTTCCCTAGATTCAGCTTAGTGAGGACAATAGACATTTAACAATTAAACACAAAACTAAATGCTATAAGGGCTATAAAGAAAAAGGAAAGATCTGTGTGAATTTATGGAAAACCAAAAATAATGTGAAACGAATTCCAAGTTCTTTGCCTATTATCGTTGTACTAGCCACTACTAAGTCATTGCCAAGGATGGAGAAGGGTATTAAGGACAGCAGTCATATTCCTAAGAAAAATTTAAAAACCCTACTGTAAAACATGAGAACGTGTAAAAATATCTGTCTACATAACTAATTCTGGAAACTCTAAGATATAAGAAGCTCAGGTTCTATGAATGCAATTTTTTTTTCTTACCCAGAGATGCTCTGCCATCTCCTATTTCTCGCTGTGCGAGTTTGTGTGAATTAGGACTCTGATCAGGATAGGATGATTTGCTTAACTCACTCTTTGTCTAGCACTACAATCTTCTGTAATAAAACTGTAGTTTTTATCTGTTATATTGCCAAGTGCTGTAATTGTCTCTCATTTAAACTGTACAGTGATACACTATGTCACCTAAGTTAGAGTGAAGGTTAGTGAAGGTCCTTGAGTATATGACATTAAAGCAGGAACTACAGAGAAGCAAGAATTATGGAGGAAAAAAAAATCTATCATATTTCATTTTCAGCAAACAGCTTAACGGGAAAACCTGAGGTGGAGAAAGTGTCATGTGTTTCAAGAACTATGCATGGTCAGTGTAGTCAGAGTAATGAGAAGCGTGGCAAGAAAAGACTTGCAAAATCATTTAGGACAGGTTTGTAATTTTTATATTTTATTCTGAAAAGTATAGGAAATAATCTATTAAAGATGTTTAATCAAGAAAGCAACATACACCCACATCTTTAGAGTACTCTGGCTTCAATGAAGAAAACTAATTGGAGAGTAAAATTGGAGATACCAGCTGAGAGGCTATTGTAATATTTAACACAAATGATGATGATGGTTTGGATTTAGGATAGTGGCAAAACAGAGGAAATTAAATGTATTCTAGATATATTATAAGAGAAAGACTTAGTAGAAGTTGGTGAAGACTGAGTGAAGTAGACAATGTTAATTAAACTTTTGAGATGTTTATGACAGTGTTATCAGAGACATATTCTATAGTATACTTGTTACACATATGTTAACAGATGTTCTGTAAAATTAAAATAGTGATTCTGTCACCAAATAAATTTTAGAAACACTGGGTTTAGGCAATGTTAAAGAGTTTCTTTTCTATAAGACTTCAGTGCCTTTAATATGCTACTGTGCATTCTGGATTTTCATCAGGGTAACTATGGAAACTTTTTGTTTTTGATGAAGTTCTTGTAGGCTCAGCCTTTTAATGAACTTAATATGTAAGTTGCTGCTTAAAAAGAGTAAACGAACTCTCATAGAAAAGTAATTTATTGTTCATATATTTTTTTAAAAATTATTAGTATTTATTTTTTACATTCTAAGATATTGTTGCAGAGCAGTTCCAGGGGAGAGGGAAAAGGAAAGGGGGACGGAAATAAGGTGGGAGAAGGAGGAAGGAGGGTGTCATGGTTGAGGCCTGGGGCACCCCCTCATTCTGGTAGGGGAGCCAAGGGGGCTTCCAGCAGCAGTTCAGTTGTTGCTTGGCTGGTTGTAGATGTCAGGGGTGTGGCTGAAGCCCTCAGTTTCCCACTGCCCTGGCTCGGGAGCCCAGGGTGTTTCCAGTGGCAAATCAGTGGTCATCACTCGGCTGGTTGCAGATGTTGGAGAGTGTGGCTAAGGCTCTCTGCTCCCCACGGCCCCACCTCAGGAGCCCAGGGCACTTCTGGCAGTGGCTTGTTGGTTATCTCTGGGATGGTTGCAGATGTCAGGGGGCCATGGCTGAGGCCCTCAGCTCTCCACTGCCCCAGCTTGGGAGCAGGGGGCACCTCTGGTGGTGGCCTGGTGGTAATTGCTGGGCTGGGTTCAGTCATTGGTGGAGCATGGCTGAGGCCCACAGACCTCCCTGATCCCTGGCTTGGGAGCTTAGGGGGCTTCAAGTTTTATAGGTGTTCTTTGGTGGTGTTAGACCTTTATTACTTAATATCAAAATTTGTCTCTGATCTGTGGGTGTTCTGTGTTTTCTTTCAGTTCTTTATTGGATTATTTGCTGTTCCCAGCACTTAAACTGCACTGGAACTAATTTGTTGTACTTTGGTTACTTCTAAAATGGAGGAACTTCCTATGGGAACCAGCACTTGAGCCCTGTGGTTGAGCTAAATTGCTGCTTTGCTGCTGATTCCCTGGGGAAGGGTTTTTGTACAGCTCAGGTTTTAATTGTTGACCTTGTAAGCACTTCTGGGTCTCATGAGGTCTGGTACACCTGGGTTATGTGGAAACTCTGGTCTGGGCCTGAGTCTTTTCAGCAAATTGGACCCCCTGCAGTTCTATATTCCTGACCAGCCTATGCTGAGTGGGCCTGTGCTGATTGGAGAGAAGATCAGCTATCCATGCTGCTCCCCAATGATCCCCTGATGGCCTGTCTCTTCCATTCCCCACACTCCCAACACTTCCCATGCTGTAGGCCATACACTGGTCCCTAGTGATGACTCACTGGCCTCTGAATGGCTCCTTCTTTTACAGTTGTTGTGGCTTTTCACTCCTGTGTGGGTCCTCAGGAACCCTGTTAGTCGTTTTGCTAGCCTGAGGCAACCAAGGCCCTCTTCTCGCCTGCCATCTGCAAGCAACTTCATATGAAGGGCACAGCTGTGGCTTTTGCCAGCTCTTGCTCCATGTTCTCAGGAGGGACAGCCTTAAACTGGCCAGGGCTTGAAGTGATGGGAATGGTCCTTTCTTTCTCTCATCATGGCTTCTCCCACCTTCATGCACTCTGTAGGTCTCTCCTCTTCCCCTGAGCTCTAGCGGCCCCAGCTTGGCTGTTGTTGTTTTTTAATAGTTGTAAATTGGTTGATTCATGGGAAAGAGTGATGCTGGGGACCATCTATTCTGCCATCTTGACTGGAAGCCTCATCATTCATATTAAATATTGTATTTGAATGAATTTTTTTAGTTAATCGGGAGTATTTGTCTTATGAATTGAGAGAAAGTTTTGAAAAAACATTGAACACAATATTTTTGATAAGTATGTTAATCAGGAAAAGGTTTATTTACACAGTATAAAGACTCACTCTGCTTTCTGAAAGGTAAAAGGAAAATATGAAAATGTTCCCACAGAAATTATTCTTTGTTAAGTTTTTCCTCTGTTCATTTGAACTCCTTAAATGTTACCAGGTAATTAAATAACGTTAACTTTTATATTATGTGTAATTTGTTTATGAAATGCCATTATATTTTATAATTACTCCATATGACTATAGGGTTTAAAAAATGTAGCTACTTATAGTGTCACACAGTCCAGTTCTAATCCACCCATCACTATACAGTATATTTATCTGTTCAACGATCATTTATTGAGCTCAAACCTGTACTAGGTATGTGTGGTGTATAAAATTATAAATAAGACATGGTAATTATGTTATATGTAGTCAATATTAATATTTGTTTGGTGATGTTAAGTGCAGGTTGCCCTTTAATATTTTGATTGAATCAGCTGAATCCTTTTGTGTGTGTTTTTAAAATTCTTTATTTTATTAAAAAAGTAGAAATAGAAAATACATCCTAATCCTAATAAGTCATCTATGTGTTGTTAATATTTAAGTGAAAACAAAACATTTTAAATACTCTATACAACCTCATGCATGATGATTGTGTTCATATTAAGCTGAATCATCTATAGAGAAAAAGATTTAAGGATTTTCAAATGAGTATAAGGAATAATTCTGAGAAATCAAATAAAAGCTGCTAAGCACTTACTCATGAAATTGAGTAATTATGTTAAGTACTATTAATCAGAATTTCCAGATGTATAAACCTGTTGAATTTAAAAGATGTCCTAGTACCATGTGTATGGACTTTTATGCCTTTAAATCGAATAGATATGTGAAGGTAGTTTTTTCCAATAAGATAACTATGTGGTGTAAATAAATGCAAAGCTCTTAAACTACAAATCATGTTTGAATCAGCTGAATCCTGAGTCACCAGACCCAACTTCTCAATTTCTCTTTCCTACATTTAAATACACCTTTATCCGCATATGTTTGGCTGATCTGATATAGGCAAATTATACATTTTGTATACAAGTCTCAACTTAATACTCCAGTATTTTTAGATCTTTAGTTGGGTAGTATCATCTCCTTGTTTAAGTCACTTAAATATAGATTCTGCTTTATTATTTACTATTATGTGTTATATTATTTACCATTATATCATATTGAAAATGATGTTGAGTTTCACACTGATTCTTTTGTAATCTGCCACCGTACTTATCCTAATGTTAACATTGTCCCCAACTTAACTTCTTGTGTAATTCAGAGAGCAGCTATGCATATAAATTAGAATTTTTTTTACATATTTAAAGGTATAACTCAACACACACACACATACACACACACACACAAACATACACTTTTAAATATGAAATATAGGCAAAAATTACCTCTTCTTATAAACTGAACTGTGCTATAACCACATAAGGAGAACCTTTCAATTATATTTTTTCCCCTTTTCTGGAAGTGGTAGGTTTTACAAACTTAGCAGAAAGCTGGTAAAGAAACTTAAAAAATATATATTGTTAATGCTGGACAAGTGGCATGGGTCATGCTGGTAGCTCTGTTAACTGTTTGAAAACATTCGTGCCAATATTTAGTCAGGTGTGGACTTTCAGTGTAAGCCAAAACCGTGATAACCATGGAAACTGTTCACCTGAAGTATATGAGCAACAATAATATTTTTTTAAATCATTTACTCTGTGGAGTTTCAAATATCATATAGTATGTGTAACTTTCGATTACTTGTTCTTTTTATTAAACAATAAAATATGCATTATTAAGGTTCTTACAAAGGCATTTCCTGTACATTAGATTATGTATGTAGCAATCAAATTTTTATGGTAGATTTTTCAGCTGACAGCCTGCCAATGATGTAAAAATGACTAACAGCCTAACCTTTAAAAAATGACTTCCTAATCTAATTATTTCTTGTAAAGGATAGTACATTTAAAGAGTTCTTCAATTTAGAAATGATAGAAAGATAGAGTATATGTAAATAAAGTGCATTTATTCTGATATATACTGATAAAATACATTATTTCTAATTCATATATATTCTAAATCCAGATATCAGCTAACTCTACTATAAATAGTAGCATGTATAATAGTACCGTGGTACTTATAAACAAATACTGCTTTTTTTTTTTCTTGGAATGGGTTTTAGTTTTATATATGGAAATGTATGTGTATAATTTCTCCAGTATTAAAGCTACGATTTCTTTACATGATTAATACTTGAATTTCATGTATAAAAGCTTTCCATGTGAGTAATATATCTACCAATGTTTCTAAAGGAGCTGAAGCCATTAATTTACTTAAGATAAAAACATTCTGTGCCTTTCAAGGAAGTATTTGGAAACAAATAGTCAAAGAACAGAATCTAGTTTATTTTTTCTATTGGGGCAACATAACAGATAAATACTGCCTGGGACACCAATTAATAAAGCTTATTAAAATATCACTGGTTTAAATGGGAAATATGGTGCTAATTAACTCAGGTTATCATACACAATTGCTTATGTATTTGGGAAAATGTAGACAGATCCTGCTTTTGCTGAAGTAGAGAGTGCCCCCAAATAGAAATGAAAAAGGAAAATGTCCTTTCCCTGACCTTGACTATTAAATGTTTTCATGGCACAAATGTAATTGTGCCACTAACCCTGAGCCAGCCAGGTGAAATCCTCAACTGGAATAGAAGGAGCCATAATGCTTTTTATTGGAAATTGAGTGATTTATTTTATTGTTTAGAATTTAAAGTCTATGTCTCCTAAGTTTTTGTTTGGCTCAGAATATTACAAAGAAAACTGTAGAGAGGAAAAGGAATATGGAAATAGGGAAATATTTTGCTAACATGAAATCTGACTTTACAAAGATTGAAGTGCATTTTGAACGAGTTTATTACTACATCCAGTAGTTTTATTCTTAAAGTAAATGCATAGCTAATTACAGATGATAAGCAAATTGATGAAATGGAAAATAAATTAAAATATGACTTTTTATTTTTCATTCATTGCATGTGAAAATTATTAATTTGGGACATAAAGGAAAAGGTTCATTATTAAAAAAGACTATTCCTCTTGACAGGAGGGATGCCATGGGCACAGTGTATGAATATGAGAGCACGTAGGATGGGAGATATTGCTGCCATCTGTGGAAAATACACAGTATTTGATAAATCTTTTTAAAAGATTGGTTTACATGGACACTTTATGAGTAGCCTGCTTGGTATGCCCACATATCTCATCAATCCGAGGATAGAGTGAGACGTGCAGATAAAAGAGACCCGAAATTTAAATGTCAAAGTTTATAACCCAAAACTTTATTGTACATCTGACACTCCTTTTTTTTTTTTTTTGTCAATATACAATGTAGTTAGTTATTGTGTCCCATCACCAAAACCTCCCTCCCTCCTCCCTCTCTCCCCTCCCTGACACTCCTTTTTCTGTTTTGATCACATAATGGTAAGGATACTGATAGTAAAAACAGTTTCATTTACTAAGCACCTTCTATCTGTCAGGCAAAGTGCTATGTGCTTTGCATGAATTATTTTTTTTTTATTATTTTTTTTTGATTTGTGACAATCTCTCTTTTTTTTTCTAATTTTTATTTTGTCAATATACAATGTAGTTGATTATTATGTCCCATCACCGAAACCTCCCTCCCTCCTCCCTCTCCCCGCTCCCAACCAAGCGTGTCCTTTTCATTTGCTTGTTGTAAGAACTTCAAAAAAAATGTGGTTTTTATATCTTCCTCTCCCCCCCCCCCCGGTTTTTTTGGGTTTTTTTGTTTATTTATTTATTTATTTATTTTTGTGTGTGTGTGTGTGTATGTGTGTGAATTGATTTATTTATTTTTAGCTCCCTCCAATAAGTGAGAACATGTGGTATTTCTTTTTCTCTGCCTGACTCATTTCACTTAATATTATTCTTTCAAGGTCCATCCATGTTGTTGCAAATGGCAGTATTTCATTCATTTTTATAGCTGAGTAGTATTCCATTGTGTAGATATACCACATTTTCCGTATCCACTCATCCGATGATGGACATTTGGGCTGATTCCAGCTCTTGGCTATTGTGAAGAGTGCTGCAATGAACATTGGGAAACAAGTATACCTTCGACTTGATGATTTCCATTCCTTTGGATATATTCCCAGCAGTGGGATAGCTGGATCGTATGGTAGATCTATCTTCAGCTGTTTAAGGAACCTCCAAACCATTTTCCATAGGGGTTGCACCATTATGCATTCCCACCAACAATGTAAGAGAGTTCCTTTTTCTCCGCAACCACACCAGCATTTATCTTTCAGCGTCTTTTGGATTTTAGCCATCCTAACTGGGGTGAGATGGTATCTCAGTGTGGTTTTGATTTGCATTTCCCGGATGCTGAGTGATGTTGAGCATTTTTTCATATGACTGTTGGCCATTTGCATATCTTCTTTAGAGAAATGCCTACTTAGCTCTTTTGCCCATTTTTTAATTGGGTTGCTTGTTTTTTCCTTGTAAAGTTGTTTGAGTTCCTTATATATTCTGGATATTAGTCCTTTGTCAGATATGTATTTTGCAAATATTTTCTCCCACTCTGTTGGCTGTCTTTTAGCTCTGTTAATTGTTTCTTTTGCTGTGCAGAAACTTTTCAGTTTGATATAGTCCCATTTGTTTATTTTTCCTTTGGTTGCCCATGCTTTTGGGGTCATATTCATGAAGTCTGTGCCCAGCCCTATTTGCTGAAGGGTTTCTCCTATATTTTCTTTAATAAGTTTTATTGTTTCAGGGTGTATATTTAAATCCTTAATCCATTTTGAGTTGATTTTAGTAAATGGTGAGAGATGTGGGTCTAGTTTCAATCTCCTGCAAATGGATAACCAGTTATCCCAGCACCCTTTGCTGAAGAGGGAGTCCCGACCCCAGTGAATAGACTTAATGCCTTTGTCGAAGATCAAATGGCAGTAAGTGCGTGGGTTGATTTCAGGGTGCTCTATTCTATTCCATTGATCAGAGTCTCTGTTATTATACCAATACCATGCTGTTTTGGTTATTATAGCTTTGTAGTATAGTTTAAAGTCAGGTAGAGTAATACCTCCAGCTTTATTTTTTTTGCTCAGCGTTGCTTTGGCTATTCGTGGTCTTTTGTTATTCCAGATAAATGACTGTATAGTTCTTTCCATGTCAGAGAAAAATGTCATAGGAATTTTAATGGGGATTGCATTAAATTTGTAGATAACTTTGGGTAGTATAGTCATTTTCACTATATTGATTCTTCCAATCCAGGAGCATGGGATGTCTTTCCATCTTCTTGTATCCTCTCTAATTTCTCTCAGGAGTGGTTTATACTTCTCATTATAGAGATTTTTCACATCCTTAGTTAGTTCAATTCCTAAGTATTTTATTTTTTTGGTGGCTATTGTGAATGGGCAGGCTTTCTTGATTTCTCTTTCTGCTTGTTCACTATTGGTGAAAAGAAATGCTACTGATTTTTGTGTGTTGATTTTGTATCCTGCTACTGTGCTGAACTCTTTTATCACCTCTAAGAGTTTTTTAATAGATGATTTGGGCTGTTCAATATATAGGATCATGTCATCTGCAAACAGGGACAGTTTGACTTCCTCCTTTCCAATCTGAATGCCCTTTATTTCCTTCTCTTCTCTGATTGCTCTGGCTAATACTTCCAAAACTATGTTGAATAGGAGTGGTGAGAGTGGGCATCCTTGTCTGGTTCCTGTTCTTAAAGGAAAAGCTTTCAGTTTTTCCCCATTCAGGATGATATTGGCCGTGGGTTTATTGTATATGGCTTTAATTATGTTGAGATATTTTCCGTCTATACCTAATTTATAAAGGGTCATTCACCACGATGAAGTGGGATTCAGCCCAGGGATGCAAGGTTGGTTCAAGATTGCATGAATTATTTTAAGGCTCAAAACAATCCTCTTGTATTATGTACTGTTATTATTAACGCTATTTTTAAATTCTGTGTTCATTCTGGGTTGCCAAGAATGGCTGAAAGGTAGCAATCATAGACTTTTTCGTCAATGTTTTATTTATCCAGCATTCTTTACTTGTTTCTTTCACTTGGATATGAGGTCTATCAGAGTGAGTTCACCTTTTATATAGTTCTATCTGAGAGGTAGTGTTATAAAGAAAAGAAAATGTTGGATTTCCATTCTTATAACATGAGGAGAGCTAACAGAATATAGGAAAAGTTGGAAATAAAAAAATCATTTGTTAAATGAAGAATAAACTACAAGGGGAATATAGGTGTGCATAAATACTACATGCAATGCTTTAGGAGGAATAAAATATAAAAAGGAGAAAAAGTTTAAAATTACACAAAATGAAGAGTTAAAAAGGATTTAAGAGGAAGTACCAGACATAATTAACAATATATAAAAGAATATAAGTCATGGATAACGTATATATACAGTAAGAGTTCCTGGAGAAGGATGACAAAGGCAACAAAATTAGATCAATACTAAGCATTGTACTTAAGGAAACTTTTCTGAAATAGAAGACTTGAAATTACACACTAGAATGGCAAACTGCTTTTCCAGGAAAA
Organism: Galeopterus variegatus; assembly: GCF_000696425.1. Lineage (NCBI taxonomy): Eukaryota > Metazoa > Chordata > Mammalia > Dermoptera > Cynocephalidae > Galeopterus > Galeopterus variegatus. Next base: position 337,143 of record NW_007726441.1, read on the forward strand.
AACATAGGAAAGCCAACAACAAGACATGGTCTAGGAAGATGGAATTTAAGGAAAAAGAAAAAAAAGTCTTCAGGGAATATAGGCAAAAAGGCCAAGACTTATAAGGAAAAGAAACTCATAATGTTATCCAGTTTTTCAATGTTCTATGCCAGCGGACAAATGCTACTCTTAAATGGAGTAACATTTCAGAGACTCAAGGAAATAAAATATGAGCCAAATATTTTATATCTAGCCAAACTAAACTTCATATATTAAGGCTGCAAATAAAGTATTATGCCATGCAAGAACTTAGGGAATATTGTTTGCATCAGCACTTCCTGAGGAATTAACTAGGAAATAAGCTTCAAACAACAAAAATGACCTGTAAGACATTAATGAAAGGACTCGTGGTGAACATTAAATACATATTTCTTTGTAAAACTAAGATTAATGACAAATAAGGGAGACTGTGTACTATAAAATGGCATATGCCCTTACAGTGCATAGTAGCTATCAAACATAAGGGAAAGTATATGTAAATAGAATAAGTTCACTAATTGAATATAGATGTTAACTAGAAGTAAAAGCATTATTTCAGATTAGATATTTAGGGATAGGAAAAAGTGGGGGAAAGAGATACTGCTAGCTAATTTCAATATTTTTCATAGTAGGAAGAATGAATGTTAGCTAAAAGGGAAGGGAGACAAGATTTTCATGTAAAGTTATTCACATAAAGGTAATAATCTGAACAAAACACATATCTTTTTTTTTTTTTAAAACACATATCTTTTTAAATGCCAGAGAATATAGAAAGAAAGAGATGTAACAAAATAGACTTAATTGTGAAAACCTGTGTGTGTGTATGCTTCAATATGAACTCGTATGAAAAATATATATATTATATAAATTGATAGGACAAAACCTAAGGCCAAATTTATCAATTACATCAGTTTAGGTAAATGAATTTAATTCACCTATAAAAACAAAATAAACCGTATTTTATGCAGAGACACACCTAAAACAAAGAAATACAGAAATGTAAAAAATAAAGGAACACAAGTATTCTAGACAAATGCAAAAGTAAGAGTTACAATTTTGCTATCTGATAAGTTAATATTCAAATAAAAACATAGAGCAACTATGAGGGATAAATTATAATGCTTAAAGCTATAATCCACAATTGTAGAAATAAGTGAGAAAATACAACTCTATGAAAATAAATTTGTAAACATTACACGAAATAGGTGAATTTTCTAGAAGAACACAACTATCCAGAATTGTCTATAGTAAAGATGAAGTGTCTAAATAGATCAATTTAGACAAAGATAGAGTAGGTGATGCACAGTATGACAGTTTTTTTTAAAGTTCAATTTGGCAACCATAATCATGAAACACTTGATTTTAATCTAATACAGTCATCCCTTGGTATCCAAGGTGGGGAGGCGGGAGGGCGTTGGTTCCAGGACCCCGGAGAATACCAGAATCTGCGGATGCTCAAGTCCCTTATACAAAATGGTATAGTATTTGCATATAACCTATGCATATCCTCCCATATAGTTTAAATAATCTATAGATTACTTATAACACCTAATACAATATGCATGCTGTGTAAATAGTTTTAATACTGTAATTTTTGTGGGTTTTTAAAATTATTATTTAAAATTTTTTTTCCAAATATTTTTCATCCATGATTGGCTGAATCTGTGGATGTGGGACTTGTGGATAGGGTGGTCCAACTGTACTACACTTTAGCTTTATAGAAAATTCAGGACTGGAGATATGGCAAATAGAGCATCTTCCTTCCTCTCTTGGAAAGGTCTAGCAACTACTCAAATGCACAGCAGCAACTACAGGAGCCAGAATACATGTGTCTCACCATGACACAGACAAGCTGCAATTCCACTTTCACATCAATCTTCTATATGATTCTAGACAAAGCCCACATTTCAATTTAAAGCTCCCTGAGTCCAGTGCAATCCCACACAACAGATAGAGCAGACACAAAATTCCATATCTATGTCAATTCTGCAGTTCCAAAGAAAACAGTGCTGTGATAATGGACTAGAGGTCATAATCCTAAGTAGGTCCCGATCAGCACAATATATAAAAGATCAGCACAGGCCTGAGGTTAACTCTTGATTCAGAGTAAAGAGCACCACCAAACAAGAGCTCCAGGCAGAGATGGCTTCAGAGGAATTTCACCAAACTTTCTAATATCAGATGCTCCCAGATGCTACTTAGACTACTTCAGAGCATTGAAAGAGAAGGAAAACTTCCAAATTCATTTTGTGAAGTGTGTATAATATAGATTCACAAACCTTACAAAGATTATACCTACTGACCTCAGTTATGAATATGATACAGAAATCTTAGTAAAATCTAACATTGCATTAAAAAATAATATATCATGATTAAGTGTGATTTATTCTAAGAGTACAAGGGTGATTCAATAAAAGATAGGAAACAACACAGTTCATCATATAAATAGTGCCAAGGAGAAAAATCATAAACATTTCTATTTTGGTCATTTATTGCTGCAAATCAAAGAAGCTTAAAACTCAGTGGCTGGTAATATTACTCACTTATTTGCTCATGATTCAGCAAGTTGCACAGGTCTTGGTGGAGACAGTTCGTCTCTACTCTGTGTGGTATCTATCAGGACTGGAATATCCAAGATGGCTTCTTTGGTTATGTGTCTCCTCAGCTTAATGTCTAGAACACCTAAGTGCTGGTCAAACATCTCTGTCTTTTTATGTGGACATTCCATATAGCTAGCTTGAATAACATGACAGGTTCAGGGTAGTTGGACTTCTTCCATAGTGACTGTCTTGCCCAAAGCACAAAAATGGAAGCTTTCAGGACTTTTTAATGTCACTTCTGCCACATTATATGGGTGAAAGAGAGGGGAAGTAAATCGTACCTCTTGATGGGAGAGTTCAAAGCTCATATTACAAAAAAACATATGGGATAGGAGATGTTGAAACAATCTTTAGAAACATTTATAAACTTAAAGTAATTCTGGTAGAATGATCATCAGGTTTTAATTTTTCTTTTAGAAAAATTTAATTATAAAATTTATTTAGAAAAAGCAAGTTTTATGACAAGGGTAACATAAGGGATTATACAGAGAACATCATGCAGCAAATGTTTCTAACAGTATCCATTAGGTATCTTCCTCTCCAAAGTCCACCTAAACTGTTCTTCTTCCATAAAGTCCCTTCCCCTGTTCTAACACTCCTCTGCTCTGAGCACTGACGACCTCACCCTTCCTGAAGAATGCCAGTCCCTACCACCTTGTACAGTTATTGAGAAATACAGTATGGGCTCTGGCTTTGACTGCTTTTCTCTGGTGAAGAGTTGCCCCCTGGAATTCCATCGTATCAAATTTTCCACCTCCTTACATACAATCTTTCAAAAATTAGAGAAGCAGGGAGCTTCTGGCCAAGACAGCAGAATAGACGGTCACCAGCGTCACTCTCTCCCACAAATCAACCAATTTACAACTATTAAAAAGCAACAACAGCCAAGCTGGGGCCACTAGAGCTCAGGGAAAGAGGAGGAGAGACCTATGGGGTGAATGAAATCAGGAAAAGCCACGATGAGAGAAAGAAAGAACCACTCTGTTTCAAGCCCCGGCCGCTTCAAGGCTGGCCCTGGTGAGCGCATGGAGCGGGAGCTGGCAAAGACCACAGCTGTGCCCTTCATATGAAGTTACTTGGAGGCTGTAGGGGGGAAGAGGTCCTTGGTGGCCCCCAGGCCATCAAGACTACTAATAGGGTTCCCGTGGACCCACATAGCAAGGAGCCACAGCAACTGACAAAAAATGAGCCACTCAGAGGCCCGTGAGTCATCACAAGGACTGGTCCCATGGGAAGTATTAGGAACGTAGGTGGTGGGGGAGACAGGCCCACGGGGAGAATGCTGGGGCACGCAAGGACAGCTCATCTGCCCTCCAATCAGCACAAGCCCAATCTGTGTGGACTGGTCAGGAATATAGAACTGCAGGGGTTCTATAGAACTGCAGTTTGCTGAAAAGACTCAGGCCCAGACCAGAGTTTCCATACAACCCAGGTGTATCGGATCTCATGAGACCTGGAAGTACCTATAAAGTCAATGATTAAAACCTGAGCTGCACAAAAAGCCTTCCCCAGGGAATCAGCAGCAAAGCAGCAATTTAGTTTAATCACAGAGCTCAAGTGCTGGTCCCCACAGGAAGTTTCCCCACTTTAGACATAAGCAAAGGACAACCTTAGTTCCAGTGCAGAGTTTAAATGGTAGGAGCAACAAATAATCCAACATAGAACTGAAAGAAAAAACAAAAATAGTCACAGACCAGAGACAAATTTTGATATTAACTAGTAAAAGTCTCACATCACCAAAGAGTACCTTTAAAACCTAGCAGGACCAGAAATCCCCTGGGCTACCAGTCAGGGAGAGGGAAGAGCTGAGGGCCTTGGCCACACCCCCTAACAGCCACAACCAGCCCAGCAGAGACATCTGAGCTGCCCAAGGAGAGCCCTGGGCTCCCCAGCTGGGGCAGTGGGAGGCGAGGGCTTCAGCCACATACCCTGACATCTGCACCCAGCCCAGCAATGAACAAGCCACCGCTGGAAGCCCCCTTGTCTCCCCTGCAGGGATGAGGTGGGTGCCACAGGCCTCAACCCTGCCCCTCCTCCTCCCTCCTTCCTCCTTTTCCCACCCTATGTCCTTCCCCCTTCCCCTCTCCCCCTCCACCTTACTGCTCCATAATAACATCATAGAATGCAAAATATATATATATTAACAGACAAAAAAAATTATAGAAGCACACATAGAGACCAGACATATATAGCATAAGGATGCTGAGCCTCAAGACCTTCAGCTTTTTTTTTCTTCTTTTTTTTATGGGCTTAATTTTATTTTTCTTGTATAAAAGCCTTGTGTTGTAGCCACAGCTGGAGCCTGGGTCCTTTGCACGGAGACTCTGGTGTGGGTCTTTACAAGATGATCGGTGAATTCCTGATGGGGAGACTTGGTGAACAGGTCTCCTTCCAGAGGTCAGGGGTCAGATAGCTGTAGGTCTTGGAGATGGCATCAATGGTGGCCTTGGCGAAGTTGTCCAGGGTGGCTGTGCAGCCCCTGGATGAGGTGGAGCAGTCGGCAGTATGAGCCACCAGCAGCAGCTTCTTGGGCACAGGGGCTGAGACAATGCCAGTGCCTCTAGGGGCAGGGATGAGGTGCACCAGCACAGAGACACAGCAGCCAATCACCTTGCAAGGGACAGTGTGGGACTTGCCCATCTTCCCCCAGTAGCCTCTTCAGCATCAGGACGATGGAGAGCTTGGCCTGGATGATGGCCCTTCACAGGGCAGTGGCTACGTCCTTGGAGCACTTAAAACCCAGGCCGACATGGCTCTTGTAGTCCCCGATGGTGACAAATGCCTTGAACCTGGTCTGTTGGCCAGCACGAGTCTGCGTCTGCACCGGCATTTCCTTCAAAACCTCATCCTTGAGGGATGCCACCAGGAAAAAGTCAGACTCCTTGATGGCCAGGGAGAAGAGATAGATCTCCTCCAGGGACTTGATCTTCATGCCCTTGTCCAAGAGGCCCAGCTTGGTGACGGGGATCCACTCCTTGTCTTCGGCCTTGCCTCCGCAAGCTCCACGGCCCCGGCCCCCCCGATGCTGCTGCCGAAGCCCCCACGAAAGCCACGCCAGCCTCCCGTTCCAGGGACCAGGGCCCTCCGGCCCTCCTGCTGCACCGGCGTCATCCGCCGTTGGGTGTTCTGTCACAGAAGGAACACCTTCAGGTTTCTAAAGACTCGTTTGTTCGAGGTGCTGTGAATGTTTTATGGGGTAATTAAGACTGATTTCCGGTAGATAGAGAGGAGTCTGGAGGCAGGCACAGCAAACAGGAGATTACTTTCCTTACTTTCTACTTTTCCATTGGCTTTCACTGTATAAATGTAACCAGAAACTCAGGACGTACATTCTAAATCAGGATCAAAGATGCAGTTTTCTCCCAGAAGAGAGTAAGAGTAAGGTTACATTTTCATGTTCTTAGGATAAATTCAAACACATTCTGCGACATTTATTTCCTCTCTAAGCAACCTTTTCTCCCACAAAGTGTGAGAACATCTTAACTTACCATATTTAAGAATTAACTAGAGAAACTTGCCAGATTTATAAAAAACAAGGAGTTCAGAGACACTTTCTCACACAGAAGCCAACCCATTTTGTCCCTTCAAAGAAATGCAAAAGTTTTCATTCCAAAGGGAGTAGAATTGGACTGATTTAAGACACCGCAGATTTTGGGACTCCCACTTGGGTTTTCTCAAAACAGAAAATGAAAAGAAACAGCTGCCTGCTGTACATGTTAGCACGTGTCTTTCTTCTGTGTGCTTCTGACAGTTGAAGTTTTTCCCAGAGATGCTGATAGCTTTACAGTACGTTTGATAATTTAAAAACTTTCGCATAGGAAAGGACGGGGAAAGTGCTGCCATTTTTCTTCCCAATGGAAATTCGATTCTCATTCTTTCTCACCGACAAATGAATCTCATTTCTCAAGTAATCTCCTCTTCTGAAAGTTATTAGAATATAAATTGATGACCTCTTGGAAATCACAGTGTATAGTGTAAAAGTTCCGAAACCATAAATCTTTCTCAATGCAATCCTGACTGACCTGACTCCTAAGGAACATTGTTTCAATTAAATTAAAAGAAAATGAGAAGTCACCAAGAATAGCTTATAAAAGAGACAAGAGATTCAAAAAACAGATATAGGATTTAGCATCATCGATTTTTTTTCCCCTTCTTAGATCTTTAAAAAATAATGTCTCAGAGATTAAAGGTAGATTGTCCTGTTGAAATGATGTTTAAATGAAAGAACTTGAACTTGTTCATTGGTTGCTTTTTTCTTTCTATACAATTTTGTTTTAAAAGTGCTATTTCAGTATATTTATATATATCAGTAAATATGTTTTTGTGTGTATATATGCAGAGATAAAGTCTAGGAAAAGGAAGCAGGATAAAATAATGTAGTCTAAAATTTTCTTCAATTTTTTTGCAACTGTGAAATGTAACATTATATATTATAGTATTTAAAAAGTTTGTGTTACAACAATCACAATTCCTTGAACTTGTTAAGACAAGTGAACAGATATGATGTAGTGGGGGGAGGGAGGGGAGAGACGGAGGGGAGAAACCAGGAACTGGTAAAGGGACATGAAAATCTACTACAATGTATATTGAGAAGTTAAAATTTTAAAAAAGTTTTTGTTATATTCTAATGCAGTATAAACAAAGTTCATTCAAATGTAATATGCATTATTATTACATCAATAAAAGCCTCAATTTTAAAACATAGTTGTTTTGTCTTAATCATAAATTCATTGCTAATCCAACAAACAACTTCGGAACTTTTGAGAGAAAGATGTTTGGTTAAAAAAAAAAAAAAGAAAAAAACACAAACCACAATAATAAAAGAAAGTGTGTTTCTAAAAAGCTAAAGAAAAAATGAGTATGTGTTATTTTGATCAATTAATATTACACAAGCACACTGGACTCAGAAGTATTTGCATACTTATAATTAGTCTATATTTTTGATAATCTAAAAGCCATTGAATTTTGTTTTTTCTTTTTTTGGCAGCTGGCCAGTACAGGGATCTGAACCCATGACCTTGGTGTTATTAGCACCATGCTATCCCAAGTGAGCTAACTGGTCGGCCCCTTTGCATTTATTACATTGAAGTTACATTGAAACTAATAAATAAAAATTTAAACTTAGAATTGAATCATTTGTGATTAGAGCTTAGCGAATTAGAAAATAACAAAATAATAATAAATTATATTTTTGCTTTGCTCTCCTCTGTAATGGGTGAATACCAGAATGGTATAAGATTAATCCCAGAAAAGTCATAACAAAAATTTTGTAAATTTAATCAATTTTTTATTCACTTCCAAAGAAACTAAAAGGAAAGCCAGCAACAACAAAAACATCCAAAATGGAAGTTGTTGAGGGATAATATTTAGAGGCTTTTTAGCATTTGTTATAGTAATCATTATTTTTCTTCTTTAAATAGTGAATATAAAGAAAAATAACAATAAATAAAAAGTAAATAGTGAATATGGTAGATTGTGTTAATTTATGATTGATATTCTAATATATATTGTAGTAATAACTAAAACAACTATTGCTTATTGAGACTTTACTGAAGATTATGTGGGAGTACAAGGTACTCAGTTTTCTTGGTTTCCTGTGTGGAGGAAGAAGGAAAGAGGGAAAGAAGGAAATGATTTAGAGGGGACATGATTTTTGAGCCTAGTCTAGAGGTTTGTCAAGAGGGTGGGGAAGGACCTTCTGGACTAAGGGTTCAGGACTATCAAAGTCACGGGGAACTGTACCATGGCTGTCATGTAGAGACTGGTGAATCAGGAGATAGGGTTCTGGCCCTAGGGGCTGATCTCTGTTTATTACATCCTCAGCAAGGAAATTGGAAGGCAGGAGGAGATGGAGACCAGGCCATGAATTTGTTGGTGGCCACGTTTCTCTACTCATGACCACAGTACCTATCAGGTCTGATAGTACCACTCTTTTCCTCTTGGCTCTCCAGGCATGGGCGTGCTAAGCTCTTCCTACTGTGGCTAATCCGTGTGTATTTTCACTGTCCCCGTGAACTCCCTTAACCTTGCTGATGTCTCTCTTTATTATTTTCTCTTCCCTTAAGCCCTTTAAGTATTTAATTTGTTTTCTGCTGGGACACTGGCTGAGAAAGTAAACTACCAGATGTGGACAATGAGGAATAAAGTCTCGGGATTCAATATATTTTGTCTTGTATCTTCAGGCAGATGGTGTGCAGTTAACTGTTTATATTGGGAAAGTCTTCTAATAGATTTCTTTAAAAATATTCTATAATATAAAGTTGTTTGAAAAATGTTTGAATTAATCCATTTTTTTCGTTTTAATATTATAACCTTCAAGAAGAGAGGAAAAGTTTTTCAGAACTTTCAACTTGGTCTCAGGTTTAGGAGAAATCTGGTAATTCATAAGAAAGGTGAACGGACTGATGAGAAACTTAAAATCTGCATGTCTAATAAAAGAGAACTGATAAGTGGGAGTTGAAATGACTGATGAGTAATAATGGAAGGGTTTAACAAAATTACATATGCAAAATAATATTCAAATTCGATTTTATTCTATATACAGTCAACAAGTAATAAAAAAATAAAAATATCCTTTCACATAACATTAATTTCCTATTGTTAGACATAAATCTATCAAAATATATGTAAGACATTAAGAAAAAACACTATAAATCCATATTTAGAGACCTCCAAAGAAATAAGTGATGAGATCTTCATTTTCTTGTTTGTAAGCCACAATATTATAAAGATGTTATTCCCCATGAATTAGAAATTCAAATAAAAATCTCTACAGGTTTTTAAAAATAGAAACTGACAAGTGGATTAAAAAAATTCTATGGAAACGCAAAGAAGAACTGAAACCTTTTAAAGAAAGGAAGATAAGATGCCTCTCTCAGACATCAGATTTATTTTAAATGCTCAGTAATTGAGCGTGATATTGACATGGAGATAGATAAGTAGAAACTGGAATAAAACGGAGAAGCCAGAAACATCTATGAATATGTACAGATCATATGTATAGATACTTGATACATGATAAAAGTGGCATTGCAGGTTCTTTTCAGTAAAATTTAAAAACATAGCATAACCTCAGAGAGGAGAAAGATGTGTTTAAGTTAAACTGGAAAAAAAGTCAATAATAATAAAAGAAAATTTTGATATACTGACATACACTCAAATTAAGATCTTCCAACCATTAAAAAGTACCGAAAGAGAGCAAAAATACAAGCTACATGTAGGATAATATACTTACAGTTCATATAATAAAAATCAAATATCCAGAATATTTGAAGAACTCCCACAAATTAAGAAGAAATAAATAACTCAATAGTAAAGTGAACGAAAGACTGGAATGGGCATTTTGCATAAGAGGAAATTCATATGGCCAAATATCATATACAAGTAATCAGGGAAATTGACATAGTACAAATTGACATAGTACAAACACACTAGTTTGCTTAATATTAGAAAGTCTTAAATACCATATGCTGACAATGATGTGGAGCAAAAGGAACTTTCATTGGTGGTGGGATTGTAAACTGATTCAACTATTTTGCAAACAAGTTGGCATTATTTTGTAAAATTGGATTTACAAATATCCTATAACATAGCTATTCTATTGCTAGCTATAGATCTTAGAGGAATTTATACTTAGGTACATGTACAGAAAATTCTAACAGCATGTTTATAATAGACCCAAATAAGAAACTATTCCAAAGTACATAATAACAAAACAAATAGTTGTATATTCACACAAAAGAATACAATGAGAATGAAGTACAGCTACATGTACTAACATATATGGAAAATTAAAAAAAAAACTAATGAAAGAAGCAATATATTACAAATTCATACTTTGTGATTTTATTTTATAAAAAATTCAGAAGCAGACAAAATTAAAGTATAGTATTTAGGGGTATATACTTAAGTGATAAAAGGGAATGGTGACTGTAAAAGTTGAAGACTGAAATAAAGAAAAAGCACAAGAGTGACTATCATAAAAGTAAGAAGGTGGTTATCTCTGGCAGAGGAGGTGGGGAGATGGGATTGTGAGCAGGGAGGAGTGAGCAAAAATTTCTAGGATGTAGTCATTGTTCTTTTTCTTTGTCTACGGGATGAGTTACAGGGGTTGGCTTTGTAGTAATTTATTAGACTCTGTATTTAATGATTATGCACTTTCTATAAATGCTTGTTGTACTCCACACTTTTAAAAGTTAAAATCATCTTATATTGAGTATATTATTTTAGCATAAATTTATATTCAAGATAAGGAAGAGGAAGTTTTTCTTCATGCTTTTTGAGGCACATCTCCATGGTCTATTTCATTTAGGTCTTTTTGTGATTATTGGGCTTGAAATTGTTCACACCTTGCTATAAAGAGCTGGAGAAGAACAAATAGCTGATTTCAGTAACTTAATCTTACATATTTCAGGAGGTGGAAGACATGCTAATCTACCCCACATGATGAAGGAAAACTTGAAGTAGTTCCAAATTGTACAAAAGAGGTGGTAAGACAAACAAGACACAATATGGCGAGAAAATAAATAAAATGTAGAAAATGGATCCTGAAATGTGAAAGCACATGCTGTGGACTGAAGTGTGTTCCCCAAAATTCATATGTTGAATCCCCTAACCTCCAATGTGATGGTATTTATAGATGCTGCCTTTGGGAATTAATTAGGTTTAGATGAGACCATGGGGGTGGGGCCCTCATGATAGGATTAACACCCTTAAAAAAGAAGAGACACCAGAGAGCTTGCTCTTGGTTTCTGTGGGAACACAGTAAGAAGGCAGCAGTCTGAAAACCAAGAGAGAGCCCTCACCAGAAATTTGTTATGCTGACACACTGATCTCTCACTTCCAGCCTCCAGAACTGTGATAAGATAAATTTCTGTTGTTTACACCACACAGTGTGTGGGTATTTTGTTATGGCAGCCCAGACTGACATATACAGAGCAAATGCATAATAATGCATTGAGAGAAGGAATGTGAAGATTTATAAGCATAAGAGATAAGCATGAAGCATTTTGTGTGAGGAAAAGTAGAATTTTCCTCTCCTAATACATGTAAAGAACAAAGCAAAAAAGGTATCATGTTTTCTTGAAGAAAATATACAAAAAGATTATGTTTCTGACTGAGCAATAGGTGCCATACATAAAAATACAGCAAAAACACGCCTCCCATATTTAATTCTCAAACAAATTATCTAAAAAGCTACACACTGTAGTAAATAAAATCATGTTTTTTTTGTTTGCAAATAATTTTTCATTTTTGCTTCTAAAAATTAAATTTAAATTATTTGAGACCATACAAATATAAATATGTGCAAATAGTTCTGTCATTAAATTTATCTATGGAAATAAGGCTACAGTATTTCTGAAAACTACTTTTTCGTAGATAATTTTGCTTATTTCTTAAGTATATAATATCATGGATTTTTTATAGTGCACCTTTGTCTACTATTTTTAACTTTTCATTAATTTTTTCCAAACCAAGTATGTGAAACATTTTAAATAATTAAAGCACATAGAGATTGAATTACATGTTCAAATAAGTGCTAGTGAGTTGAATGTAAATTCTAGAAATGTAAAATGTAGACTATGTGGTAGTTAATTGGCTTTAAAAGAAATCAAATGTACCTCTGAACAGTGCAGTTGATCAGAATTCCCATCTAGACTGGGATGTTGACTATGGCTGATTAGCTTTCTGTAGAAGTCTCAAGACCAAGGGATTCAAACTCCCAAGGTAACATCCAGATGAAGGTGTCATACCTTACCCTACTCCCATACACCCCTGCTAATTTAAGTCTTTTCTTCCCAGTGAATTTTCAGTATTTTCATAAAAATATTGTGATATAAATATGGTGCTGTGATATATCATAAGGCTTCACTATAGTAGAATAAAGATGTAGAATCAGTGAGATCTAGAGTAAAAGCTGAATAGCAGCTAATTATAATCAAGTTATTTAACTCCATTAAATTTCTCTTCATCTCTAAAATGGAAATAAATGCATCCCTTTTTAGGGCTTGATTTGAGGATAATTGAAAGTGTTTACAAAATGCCTAGTATTTTGTCTTGGACAAGGATAGTGCCCAACAGCTAAAAAGTACTGCTATTAAAATAGATTCAATCCCAGTTTTGATTTAGTGATTATTCAGAAACTGCTTATTAGAACACATCATAATGATTGAATCTTGCTTATTAAACACTCCCAATTATCCATTTAAAATCCTATAATCATTAATAAGTATTACATATTTACTAAAAGAGTTTATCTTTAAAATAAGTGAACTCTTAGAAAAATGTTTACTAGAGGTGGAAAAGGGGGAAAGGGAAGAGATCAGGGAGAAATTGGGTAACGGACACCAAAAATTATGTTTTGTAATGATGTTAATAATCCTGATTTGATCATCACATATTGTATACAGATATTGATTGTCAACTCTGTATTCCACAAACATGTATAATCAATTATGTTTCAATTAAAAAAAAATAAGAGAACTATTAGGAAAATAACTCTTGAAAATAAACTTATGGAGAGGCCTGAGAGCCACCCCAAGTCAGCCGTGTCGGAAAAGGCAGGCACTGTAGGACCCCCCAGCCCAGGCCAGTGCCCACTGCCCAGAGAGGCCTGAGAGCTGCCAGGCCCACACACTCTGAGTCAGCTGTGCTGGAAGAGGCAGGCACCATGGGACCCCTAGCCCAGAACAGTCCCCACTGCCCAGAGAGGCCCGAGAGCTGACGGGCCCACATACACTGAGTCAGCTGCACTGGAAGAAGCAGGTGACATGGGACCCCCAGCCCAGTGCAGTCCCTGCTACACAGAGGGGCCTGAGAGCCACCAGGCCTATACGCCCTGAGCCAGCCTTGCCAGAACAGGCAGGCACTGCAAGACCCCCATCCCAGGCTAGTTCCTGCTGCCTGGAATTGGCAGTCCCTTCAGGATCCAGGCCAGACATCAGGGTGGAATGAGTGGAGCATGATACCCCTTATCACAATGACTAAACACCAAAGGAAAGATACCGGAAATATGAAAAATCAAAAAGTACATCACCACCAAAGGAAAATAATAACTCTCAAGCCCTGGATCCTATAGAACATGAAATTTTTGAAATGACTGACAAGGAATTTAGAGCAACAATTCTAAGGAAACTAAATGAGATGCAAGAAAACTCAGTTAGACAACATAATGAAATGAGAAAAAAATATACAGGATCTGAAAAAATGTACAAAGAAAATAAACACCCAGTAGCAGAGCTTGTGGAGCTGCAGAATTCAATGAAATAAAAAACACCACAGAGAGTCTAACAAGCAGGCTAGAACAAGCACAAGAGAGAATTTCTGACCTTGAAGACAGGGTATTTGAATTAACACAGGCAGACCAGAAAAAAGAAAAAAGAATTTAAAAAACTGAAGAAAATCTAAGAGAGATAACAGACAACCTTAAGCACTCAAATATCCAAATCACGGGCATTCTAGAAGGGAGGAAAAAGGAAATAGCATCGAAAACATATTCAACAGAATAATAGCAGAAAATTTCCCAGGTATAGGGAAAGTCACAGATCGTCTGATTCAGGAGGACTAAAGATCCCCAAACATATTCAACCCAAAAAGGTCCTTTCCAAGACATGTGATAGTCAAACTGGCAAAACTCAAAGACAAAGAGATAATCTTAAAAGGAGCAAGAGAGAAGCAGCAACTCACTTATAAGGACGCCCCAATCAGACTAACATCAGACTTTTCATCAGAAATCCTAAAAGCCTGAGAAGAATGGGATGATGTATTCAAAATACTAGAGGACAAAAATTGCTAGCCAAGAATACTTTACCAAGCGATGCTATCCTTCCAAAACGAAGTACAAATAGTATATTTCTCAGACACACAAAAACTATGGGAGTTCACAATCGCACGACCAGCCTTACAAGAATTTCTCGAGGGAGTACTGAGTTTGGTACCTGAAAAACAAGCATCATTACCATGAATACTCAAGAAAGAATAAAACCTACCAGTAAAACGAAAATGCTAACAATAAAGAGAAAAAATAGTTTATCTCCCACCCGAAGAAATGAACAAATTCAGGAGACAAACAGAAAATTAGAAAGAAAGGAACAAAAGGTATAGAAGACATCTAAACAAAAATCAGTAAAATGCTAGGAGTAAATCAACACCTTTTAATAACAGCTCTAAAGGTAAAGAGATTAAATTTCCCATTAAAAAGACACAGACTGACTGACTGGATTACAAAGATGGACCCAACAATATGCTGCCTTTGAGAGACACCTCACCTGTAAAGACTCACATAGACTAAGAGTGAAAGGGTGGAAAAAGATATACCCTGCAAATAGAAATAAAAAACGAGCTGGAGTAGCTATTCTTATATCAGATAGAATAGACTTTAAACCAAACACCATAGAAAGAGGTAAGGATGACCACTACATAGTGATAAAAGGATCTATCAATCAAGAAGACATGCCAATCATAAATATATGCACACTCAATGTCAGAGCAGCCAGATTTATAAAGCAAACACTATTAGATTTAAAGAATGAGATAGACACTAACACCATAATAGCAGGGGACCTGAGCACTCCACTCTCAACATTGGAAAGATTATCTAGGGAAAAAATCAATAAAAAACCATAAGGTCTAAAAAACACTTTAGACCAATTGGACTGGACAGATATCTACAGAACATTCCATCCAACAATGTAGGAACATTCATTCTTCTCGTCAGCACGAGGAACATTCTCCAGGATAGACCACATTTTAGGTTACGAAGCAAGTCTAAACAAATCCAAAAAAATGGAATAATTCCATGTATTTTTCTCTGATGACAATGGATTAAAATTAGAAATCAGTAATAAACAATACTCTGGAAACTATACAAACACATGGAAATTAAACATTCTACTTAATGACATTTGGGTCAAAGAAGAAATTAAACAGGAAATCAAAAAATTCCTTGAAACTAATGAAAATAATGACACATCATACCAAAATCTGTGGGATACTGCAAAAGCAGTACTAAGGGAGAAATTTATTCCATTAAATGATTATTACTTCAGAAGAATGGAAAGATGGCAAATAAACAACCTAACACTTCACCTTAAAGATCTAGAAAAACAAGAACAATCCATACCCAAAGTTAGTGGACAGAGAGCAATAATTAAGATCTGAACAGAACTAAATGAAATAGAAACCAAAAACAATACAAAAGATCAATGCAACAAAAAGTTGTTTTTTTTTAAAGATAAGTAATATTGACAAACCTTTAGCAAGACTAACTACCAAGAGAGAAGACCCAAATAACAAAAATTAGAAATAAAAAAGGTGATATTACAACTGACACCTCAGAAATACAAGGAATCATTGGAGACTACTATAAACAACTATATGCTAAAAAATTAAAAATCTGGAGGAAATGGAAAAATTTCTGGACACATACAAGCTACCAAAACTGAGCCAAGAAAATAGAGAAAATCTGAACAGACCAATAACAATAAAAGAGATTGAAGCTGTTACCAGAAGTCTCCCACAAACCTTCAAAGAGGAATTGATACCAATTCTCTACAAACTATTCCAAAAGATTGAAACAGAGGCCATTCTCCCAAACTCATTCTATGAGGCAAACATCACCCTGATACCAAAACTAGACAAAGATACATCAAAAATAGAAAACTACCAGCCAATGTCCTTGATGAATATAGATGTAAAAATTCTCAATAAAATACTAGCTAACAGAATATAGCAATACATACACAAAATTATGCACCATGATCAAGTGGGATTCATCCCAGGGATGCAAGGTTGGTTCAACATATGCAAATCAATAAATGTGATACATCACATCAATCAAAGAAAAGACAAAAACCATATGATTATCTCTACAAATGCTGAAAAAGCATTTGACAAAATTCAACATTCATTCATGATAACGACTCTCTACAAGTTAGGTATAGATGGAAAGTATCCCAAAACAATTAAGCCATATATAATAAGCCCACTGCCAATATCATCCAAAATGGGGAAAAGCTGAAAGAACAGAAACTAGACAAGGATTCTCACTCTCACCACTCTTATTCAACATAGTGTTGGAAGTACTAGCCAGAACAATCAGAGAAGAGAAGGAAATAAAGGGCATCCTGATTGGAAAAGATGAAGTCAAACTGTCCCTGTTTGTGGATGATAAGATCTGATATATTGAACAGCCTAAAACCTCTACCAAAAAAAAAAAAAAAACTCTTAGAGCTGATAAATGATTTCAGCAAAGTTGCAGGATACAAAATCAACATGCAAAAATCAGTAGCATTTCTGTACTCCAACAGTGAACATGCAGAAAAAGAAACCAAGAAAGCTGGCCCATTTACAATAGCCACTAAAAAAATAAAATACTCATGAATAAAGTTAACCAAAGATGTGAAAAATCTCTACAATGAGAGCTACAAACCACTGTTGAGAGAAATTAAAGAGAGAAGAAGAGGGATGGAAGAAGAGGGAAAGGTATCCCATGCTCTTGGATCAGAAGAATTTACACTGTGAAAATGTCCTTATTACCCAAAGTCATCTAGAGATTCAATGTATTCCCCATCAACATTCTAATGACATTTTTCTCAGAAATGGAAAATACTATCTAGACATTTATATGGAATAACAAGAGACCACACATAGCCAAAGCAATCCTGAGCAAAAAAAAAAAAAAAAAAAAAAAAATGCTGGAAGCATAACACTACCTGACTTTAAACTATATTACAAAGTTATAATAACCAAAACAGCATGGTATGGGCATAAAAGAGACACATGGATATCAATGGAATAGAATAGAGAATCCAGAAACTAACCCATACACCTACAACCATCTGATCTTTGACAAAGGCACAAAGTCTACACACTGGAGAAGAGACTGCCTCTTCAGCAAATGGTGCTGGGAAAACTGGATATTAATATGTAGGAGAATGAAACTAGATCTGTACCTCTCACCACATACCAAAATCAACTCAAAATGGATTAAAGAATTAAATATACATCCTGAAACAATAAAAGTCCTTAAGGAAAACCTAGGGGCAACACTCCAGGAAATAGGAGTGGGTGCATACTTCATGAATATGACCCCAAAAGCACAGGCAACTAAAGGAAAAATAAACAAATGGAATTATTTTAAACTAAAAATCTTCTGCACAGCAAAAGAAACAATCAACAGAGTGAAAAGACAACCAACAGAATGAGAGAAGATATTTGCAAAATATACATCTGACAAAGGATTAATATCGAGATTATACAAGGAACTCAAACAACTTTATGGCAAAAAACCAAATAACCCAATTAAAAAATGGGCAATGGAGCTGGAAGTCATTTCTCAAAGGAAGATATACGAATGGCCAACAGACACATGAAAAAATGCTCAACATCACTCAGCAAATCAAAACCACTTTGATATACCATCTCACTCCAGTCAGGATGGCTAATATCCAAAAGACTGAAAATGATAAGTGCTGGAGAGGTTGTGGAGAAAAAGGAACTCTAATACACTCTTGGTGGGACTGCAAAATGGTGCAGCCTTTATGGAAAATGGTATGGGGGTTCCTCAAACAATCGCAGATAGATCTACCATATGACCCAGCTATTCCACTCCTGGGAATATACCCAGAGGAATGGAAATCATCTTGCCAAAAGGATACCTGCACTCCATTGTTCATTGCAGCACTATTTACAATAGCCAAGAGTTGGAACCAGCCCAAATGTCCATCATCAGATGAGTAGATAAGGAAAATGTGGTATATCTACACAATGGAATATTATTCTGCTATAAAAAAGAATGAAATACTGCCATTCGCAACAACATGGATGGATTTAGAGAAAATTATGTTAAGTGAAACAAGTCAGGCACAAAAAGAGAAATACTACATGTTCTCACTTAATTGTGGGAGCTAAAAATAAACAAATAAACACAAACAAATAAGGGGTGGGGGGAAGAAGGTACAGCAATTACAATTCCTTGAACTTGTTAAGACAAGTGAACAGATATGATGTGGGAGGGGAGGGGAGAGAGGGAAGGGGAAAGAGGAACAGGTGAAGGGTCTCGAAAATCAACTATAATGTATATTGAGAAGTTAAAATGAAAAAAATAATAAATTTCTACTTTTAACAGTTTTCTGAATTTTTTCTCTTTTTAAATCTGTTCTTTCTCTTTGAGTGTTAATCTAATAACATGAATGTGTGTGATACGATACACGAACAATGTACTTACACTGTAAAACCAGTAGCCTAATTTTTGAGGATTAAAAATATGCTTACCGTCATTCATGTAGGATTATATAAATACCTTTAGTTAATGATTAAACAGCTGGTAAAAATTAACTCATCCATATAACTTTTACCCCATACTGAAAGTGTAGTGGAGTGTAAACAACAAAGATGGAGTATTTGCCTTTATAAAACTTATAACTCTAAGATTTGTAACAGACCTACTCCACTTCTTGAGGAAGTGACTCTTTTTGTAATATTTATTTAAGCAAGGTTTCTCAGGTCACTGACTCTTAAATAAACCTAGTTAAATAAGAGTAGTGCACGTTAAAGATTTAAGAATTCCTTACCACACACTCTGCATTAACTTTTTCTTTTCCAATATTTCCTCTTGCTGAGAAGTTTCAGGTTTTCAGCTGCAGGATGGTAATAAAAATGATAAGTTTTTTTCTCTCCTGCAAATGGCATAGGGGCCATAGACTCTTATTCTCTCTGTTTCCAATTTATATAATAAAAATACTTGTATCTTCCTCATAGAGTTTGTAGGAAATGATTTAAGTCTGTGTAAAATTAGAATAATAGTAAAAAATGAACAGTATAGTTTAAGGTATATTGTCAGTATAATAGAACATTTCTTAACTGATTGTAAATTAATGATTGGTGGTTGGTGATACAGTATAGTCACTTTAAATGACAAGTTTTACATCTGAGAGGGGGATTAGAAATTATTTAGCCCATCATGAAACACAGGTTAAAAGAATGTGATGACTCGGAGTAATCAGTTGGTAGTTGGCTGGGATTTAAAGATTGAAGTCCTATCTCTTATTTTAATTTAATTTCCATTACCTCATGTTTCCATTTAAAAGACTTATCCTCTGATGGTTTAAAAAAGAATTTATTTTCATTATGTAAATAAAAAAGTCCCCTGGGAAATCCTTAGACTATTACATATAAGGCTAAAGTCCAATTTCATCACCAAGCCAATCACACAACATCTTTTTCAGAAGGGTAAGCAAATTTCATATGGTGAATTATTTGTTTGGATTAGGTTAAAAATAATAGAAAAACCCTAATATTACAGTGGCTGAAACAAAATATAAATTCTTTTCAGTCTCATATTCGAGAAGTTCAGATGGAGTCAATCAAGGCTGTGTTGGTGCTTCAAGGTCAGGGGCCCTATTCCTTTCTCTTATTTCTCCATAATAGTGGCCTCCAATTTAAATTCAAGATGGCAGCTGGAGTTATGGTCCTTATATTGCATTCTACCTATAGGAAAAAATGATGCCTCTCCCCTCTGTAAGTCCACTTCCTAGAAGTTGCACATCATTTTCACTAGGATCCCATTGTGCAAATTTAGTCGCATGAACATAACTTTCTTCAGAGAAGCTAAGAAATGTGGTCATTATTCCAGGCAGCTGTATGTCCAGGTAAAAACTGAGGCTTTCATTTTTATGGAACAAGGGAGAACAGTGTCTGCCATAGTAAGTATCCAGGTGCAGCAAGAATTCAACTGCCTATTACTACATTTTTCTGTCCATCCCAGACATCTGCTGAAAACCTCAGCCATTAGCAAGAAAGCCAGGCTTGGCAGAATATTAGGAATTTCTTCCCTATTAGTGAATGGTACCTAGAAATCTATTCTTCTGGTATTTTGTGTCTTATATACCTGGAAACAATTTTCATCTTTTTTGGCACTCTCATAAACATCCATTCCCAGGAACAAGAAGAACAACAGAAATAAAACAGTAAGTTGCAAAATATGTAATAAAATGAACAACTTACCTTATGATACCATATATATTTTTATGAGTACACAGATATATACACGTAAACTGTAGAAAATAACCTTGAAAGCACATATGCAAAACTGATAATTTGTGTTGTGGGACAGGTTGGTGATCAACCCGTAATATTCTACAGATTTACAGCAAAACAAGGTATGTTTGGGAGTGGTAGGAGTGGGAAGTAGACTTACGATGTGGAAACCTTTAGAAACTCTGGAGTATCTTAACTGAATAGCCATTGCATCAATTACAGGTTTTGGTTGTGAGCAATAGAATCCAATTCAGATTAACTAAATCAAAAAAGAGAATTTATTGGAAGAATGCCATTTATCATAGATTCAAAGACAAAGTTGAATAAGGCTATGTAGTAGGAGGTAACGACAGTCACTTCAACTCTAGCTGCTTTTCCTTGTTACGTGTCTCTCTGTTTAGGATTTGCATTCTCATGAGATGAAATGACATTGCTAAAGCTTGAGACATATTCATTAGTTGAGGTTTGGGAGGTAAGAGTTGTAGTAAGTGGGTACCTGATTCTACCAAGGCATAGAGTATGGCAGGGGCATTGCCCCAATAAAAATCAGGGTTCTGTTACCAATAAAAAGGGAGGAGTGTTGAAGAGGCCAAAATAATAGGCATATACAACTTTCACAGAAGACCAGATACCAAAGTTTATTTCATCCCTTCAACCATAATTTTTAAGATGGTTTGTGGGTATGCTGAGGAAGGTTCTGTTTTTTTTTTTCCAAAAGGGTCTTTACTTAATTATTTTGCAATGAACTACATTGTTTAACACATTTTCTGTATTTTTACAATTCACTCAAATTGTTTTCTTTGCTGCTCTTATTTACTGAATTTTCCACTCTCAACCTTTGGTTATGCTATAGGAAGCCATGGAAGCACGGGCTGTTGTTCACAAGTATTTGCTACAATTCCCTGTGCAGGATTACACTTTTCTACCCCCATTGATTTCAGGCTTACTTTGGCCATGAAAACATGAGTGGAAGTGAAACATGTTAGTTTCAAGCAGACGTTCCAAGAACCAGTGTGTGGCATGTTCAATTTTTTCTCAATGCGATAATGAAAGATGTTTCAGACAGAGGCTGTTTCATAACTTGTCCTTTCCAAGGTGAAGAGCCACAGAAACCTGCTATTGATGCATGATATTATTTAGAAATAATTCCTTATAATTGTAAGCCACTGAGATTTGGGCCATTCTTTATTATAGCATAACCTAACCAGTCCTGACTAATGCACTTGTAAAACTAATTCTCTTTCAAACTTCACAGAGAATTTCTGACAGATTGTGATTTTTAAAACAGAACATAAGCAGGAAATTAGGTGGGAATTGACCAAGTGATTGGAAACTTATCCTGCGAGCAGAAGAGAAATAATACATGTTTTCTGAGCAAGCAACTGACAAAATGAATTTGATATTTTAGAGATTTAATATAAGGGTAGTGCTTAGGATATATTGTAATATGAAAGACCCACTTTTGTACAGAACAATGGGTTTAACAATTTCTCAAATATCTGATTCTAACCATTGGTACTAATTAGCAGTTGTTTTCTCTGTATATTTAGATGTTGGATTATTAATTGATATTCGTACTGCAAGCCAAGAAGCATAAAGCTAGAAAAACAAAAGCAGATAAGCTATGATTAATTTAAAGGTCTGTATTGGTAGAGTTAAACATTTCACAGATCTATCTTATTTCTTCCTATCTTTATCACCACTGCTTTAAATCAGATCTTCATCGACTCTTGCTAAAGCTTTGAAATAGACCCCTAATTAATCCCTCCAGTGTTGCTCTCCTCCAGGCTACATTTCTCAAAGCTGCTGAATATTCTTTCTAAAACACAGATTTGACCATCTTATTTCCTTGCATATAACCCTTGTGGTTCAACACCTTCTGGAAGACAAGGTCCAAGCTCCTTAAGTAGCATACAAGGCCTTCCCTGAGAGGCCTCATGGCCTATTGGTTATGAGTTCCAGGATCAGACTATCTGGGTTTGAATCCAGGTTCTGCTCCTACCAGCTGTGTGGTCTTACCAAATATTTACAACGGTATGTCTATAAAAATGCTAACTCTTATTCACTTTCTGACTGCTTTGCAGTTTTTCATCTGTATTGTTTCATTCCTTTGTAGTTACTGATGACCCTCGACTTCTTCCATCCCCAAGCTGGCTACTACTCTCTCATCTTTTAACACTTAGTTCATTAATACTTATTTTTAAATTTAAGTGACTTTTCCTTAAATAGGAGCATATTTATCCCGTGAGCTCCTTTAATATTCTGTCCATATCTGCACTATTACAGTTATCACACGGTATGCCATTATAATGTTTATGTAACTGTTTACCTCTATGAGACCATGGCAACTTGAGAGCAGGAACTATGTCTTAGTCATCAGTGGGCCCTGGTACAGGTCTGGTACATAGCAGACACATAATGAAAAAGTTTGTCAAATATATAGGCAGTTGCCATATGAAGAAAGGATTATTATTTCACAAATCATTCTTGCACTCATTCTTCGTTATTTGGTTCAATGTTGCTTGAGTGAGATCTTTTTGATAAATTTCCTTTAAAATGTATTTGCAGAGAAAGTTATTTCTCTCTTGAATTCTTAATGCTGCCTCTCATCTGACAAAGATAACTCAACCTAGTTTTCTTTCTTGATTTCATTATCTCCACTTATAGAGCTAAAATTAATGTTCTATTCCAGTATCTGTTTTGGCTTAGGCATCTAGTATTTTAATTTCCTTAAGTTAATAAATAAACTGTACTTAAATTATAGGTGATTTAAAATTTTTGTGGGAAGTGAGGCATATGAATATGTTGACTTTTCTTGCTGTAATAAAAGGAATATAATGGGCATATAAATAAAATTAATTGTATCTGGCATGAGTATTAATATGTATATGTAAATTATTTATTGACTTAATTCCAACTATTTGTAAATAAAGATTCTATAACTATTCGAAACTAAATCGTAAAATCTAGTAGATTATAATGATTGTATATGGTTTTCATGTTATAAGGAAATTGTCACTTGGAATAAAGAAGCATCGTTTTTGGCCCCAGAGGGTTTTAAACATATTTATTGTCTAATACATTATAACCAAAGACCTGCTTTTTACAGGACACTAACAAGTGCTGGTAAAGATCTGAAAGATAATTTTCTGAAGGCCCTGGCCGTGAGAGAGGAAGACAATCGCAATGGCGAAGTGAGCGTAAGTGCATTTCACCAACAGCTTAAAATGTACACACTGAAGGCACAGTCAATAATATAACCTTTAATAGATTCCTTTAAAAGTAATTCATGAGGGATAAAATGTGGCTTTTGATCATTTATATGTTATGGAAATATATGTAGATTTTTTTTTTATTTCCGTTGACATCTGCAGAAATAGCCAAATGGTGATAAAAATTAGTATTCTAAACATCTACTGCAGAGAAAATGCCTATAGTTGGCAGACTGATTGTCATCTCCAAAGTCGAAACCTCCTGCTTCTTTTCAGCCTGACCTCCTATTACATTTCCCCAAGTTCCTTCACTCACCAGCCTGCAAGCTTTGTCCCCTGCCTGCCTGATTTAACGTGATTCCTAGGAGATAATTCTATAGTCTTCCTTATAATCCTACCGTGGGGGATAAGATATTATGTTCCTTCCACATAATAGGAAGGCATGATTTTGAGTCATCCAAGGAAAACATGGTTTTGCTTTATTAAAATGTGTGCTAGATCAAATATGTAAAGATTACTAATATCATTTGTAATAAAGATTTACTTTCATGCTTTATTAACATAATATTAGTGATAACAGCCTTTGTAGCATTAAAATGTTCCAAATCAAATTTAATAAAACAGACAAATACTCATATTGAAATTGTAGTAAGTGACTGACTTACAGAAAAATAATCAGAAGTAGTGTGATGAAAAATTTAGAACAGGAAAGTATATGTATAAGGAGACCTATTTTACCAATGTTTTCTCAATAAAGAAATTGGAATTTTCCTCACTATTAGGTCCACTGAAAATTTCACATGCAGACAAAACCTTCAGTGTACTTCAGAGAGAAAAAAAGTTAGATAATTGAATTAAATCAGACTTGAAATAGGGGAAACTTTCTTGGAAGAGGAAGTCTAAGAGAGATGTTTAAAAGGTGAGGGTGGAAATATGGGGACTGTTAAACTCAAAAAGAGTAGCCCACACCCCTCCACCAAAACAGCTCTCACTGAAGTAACCAATAACATTTATCTAGCCAAAAATAATGGCAAATTTTTTATCATCTGTTGTGGGTTAAATTGTGTCCCTAAAAAGGATATGCTGAGGTCTTAATTCCGGTACCTGTTAATGTGACTTTATTTGGAAATAGGGTCTTTGTAGATGTAATTAAATGAAATTATATTCAAATAGTGTGGGCCCCTATCCAATATGACTGGTGTCTTTATAAGGGGAGAAAACAGAGACATAGACACAAAAACACAGGGAGAATATCATGT
Organism: Galeopterus variegatus; assembly: GCF_000696425.1. Taxonomy (NCBI): domain Eukaryota; kingdom Metazoa; phylum Chordata; class Mammalia; order Dermoptera; family Cynocephalidae; genus Galeopterus; species Galeopterus variegatus. Next base: position 362,268 of record NW_007726441.1, read on the forward strand.
GATAACAGACGCAGAGATTAGAGTGAGGCATCTACAAACCAAGAACACCAAGGATTGCCAGCAACACAGAAGCTGAGAGCAAGGGATGGAGCAGATTCTCCCCTAGATCCTTCAGAGAGAGCATGGTTCTGCCAACACCTGGGCTTCAAATGTCTGGCCTCCAGAAGTGTGAGAGAATATATTGTGAAATAGACTGAGAAAGGAAAAAGGAGGATTATTTAAAATAAGGAAAAACAACTGTTTGGGGGGATTTTCAGAGTGAAGTATAGCATAGACATTAAGTGACATTTGTATGAGGTCTGGAGTCAAGGGAGTTTTGTTTTAGGATGGGTACTATTAACCCATGTTCTATGTTAATGGGAATTATCCAGTAGAGGATGGTGTTGATGGTATGAAATATAAACAGAATAATTGCTGCAGAGAAGTCCTTAAGAGGACTTCTTTTGGGGAGATGAGATCCAAAACACCAGGCAAAGGTTTGTCTTTGATAGGGGCAGAAGCGATGTTTCCACTGTAACAGGAGGGAAGATGGAGTGTACAGGCACTTCTGCCAGGTAGGGTGGTGAATGTGGGTTTGGAAAGATGAGATAGCTCTGCTTTGAGTGTATCTATTTTCTTTGCATTGTTGCTTCAAACAATCTTTATTACATAATTACAAACTTTTTTGTACAAAAGGTCTTAAATTTAACTTTTATTGAGTATGCTAAATATGTAAAGTTTAATGTTGGGTGGGTGGCCTCTGATTTGGAAACTAGAATCTTGGGAAATTCACTGACTCCGAAAAAAACTTATGGTTATTTATTTGGGTCTTTGAGTTTATAGTATTATTATAATGGGTAGAACAAATACCATTGCAGCAAGGGTAGAAGTTAAGGCTCATTTTTCCTATATCCTTGTCTATTCTTAAAGCAGACTCCAAATGGTTTTATAGCAAACTATTTACACCAGAATGCAGCATTATATTAGGTATATCTAATTATTCATATCATAAGCTTATCAGAAGCTTACTTAAAAGTCATTTATTAAATGAATAGGCATTTTTAAAAGTAGTTCTATAAAATATACAATATTCATGAGATTTGAATCTATTTTAATTCACTGTCAGCAAAAATTACATGTGAGTTTTATGAGGTCTACAGCTGCATATGCTGAATAGTCTTAACTCTCCAAGGGAAATGACTATTTCCTAAGCATTAAGGTTTTTCTATGTAATGTGTGGGTGCAAAATAAATGCAGAACTTCATCCCAGAGGGACATTTGCTACTCTTTTTGTTTCTTCTTATTGAAAGTATATACTAGAAAAATTGTTACATAGTTTTAGAGCTGACATAGTTGGTCTGAATAGCCTCATATGGTTTGAAGTACTAATTTCATACCACTTTCCTGGGGTAATTTTCTTTACATGTAGCTAAGAAACTAGAAGATTAGATTTGCTTTCTCATACTCACAATTTTTAATTTTACTTTTGATTTTGGTGATTCCAGATTTCAAATGATATATAGTGCAATTGATTCTTGTTCTAGGTGTCCTGTTTCTCCCTCTATCCAACCAATTGCAAAATTGATTTATTAGTTTTTTCCATTTAGGCCTTGAATTTATTATGCTATGGAATTTGGAGCTCTGGAAAACAGCATTCCTCTCTATCTCCTGTCCCCATGGGCCCTCAACCCCAATACTTTTAATGCTCAAGTTGGAGTATTATTTGCTTAGTGAATGCATTCATATCATTCCTACAAACATACTGCTTTGACGTGTGATTGCCAGGCTATGCCTTGGAAGGAAATGGGGTTTTAGGAAAATTAAAACTTTATATAACTGCTACACAAAGAATACAAATTCTTGTAAATTATACTTTCTTTAACAGTTCTGATGGTTCAGTGGATCAGATACTGTTGGCATAGTTATTATTGAAATAAATCCTTTTTTAAAGAAGTTTGTATTAAGCCAGAGGCAATCTGATTTAATTCAACAATCAATATAATTTCATGAATGACTTACCATTTTATATATGTGAGTGTGTCTATTATGTATATGTATGTGTATATGTACACACACACGCATATACAAGCACATATAAATACACACACATTTATTTCTTTACATCTTCTCCAAAACACTCTTGTTGTAAATTACTATGGTGTTCCATACATTTAGTTTAGATAAAACATTGAGCTTTATATGCAGCACATGTACAAAAATGTTTAAAAGATTTTTATTAATTGTATAGTGTTTCAAGTGACAGGCTCAGTGAGTATTTTACCCTAGTAGTTTAGCTATTCATTTTATTTTTTTATTGAATCATAATTGATTATACATATTTTTTGGATTCAATGCTGACATATGTTGATCAAATCAATATTCCTAGTATGTATATTGTTACAAATTGTACTTGTTCTTTATGCCCCTTGTCCATTCTCTCCCCATCCCCCTCTCCCTACACCCTCCCACCACTGATAACCCTAGATTTCTTCTCTCCTTCTGAAAGAGTAATGGTTACTATGTTGATTAGTTGCCTAGATGATCTGTCCAATGTTGAGAGGTGTGTTCAGGTCCCCCAATATTATCATAGAGCAGATGCTTCTTCTGTCATTCTGGCGTGGGCTGTGTGGAGAGAGACATCCTCTTCTTTTCTTCAGTCTCTGCTGGTGATTCTCCTTGTGTCAATGCATCCAGTGGTTGGTGAACCATCTGTATGGTGGTTGTGGTTTCTAGCCACTTTTGCGGCAGCCATGGTTATTGTGGTGGCTGTGTTGGGCCACCCACATAGAGGTGATGTTTTTGGCATGCTCCTTGGCGCTGGTGGTGTGCCTGGTTGTTGGGGGGGTGTCCAGTCCCTTGCTCCATACCTCAAGTCCCCTGGCGAGCCCTGAGGAGCTGGTGGTGTGCCTGGGCCAGAACTAACTTTTTGTCCTTTGCTTACTTCTAATACTGGGGAACTTCCTGTGGGAACCCACACGTGAGCTGTGTGGTTAAGTTAAATTGCTGCTTTGTTGCTGTTTTCCTAGGGAAGCCTTTATGTGTACCTCAGGGTTTAATGGTCAACCTTATAGGTACTTTCGGCTCTCCAGAAACCTGGTGCACCTGAGTTGTGTAGAAACTCTGATCTGGGCCTGAGTTTTTCATCAGACTGTTCCCCAATGCTATTCTGCATTCCTGACCAGTCTCTTCTCGGTGGCCCTGCGCTGATTGGATGGTGGATCGGCTGTCCTTGCTATGCCCCAGAGTACTCCCAGTGGGCCCATCTCCCCCACTGCCTGTGCTCCAGACACATCCCATGGGATGGGCCATGCGCTGGTCCCTTGCAATGACTCACTGGCTGAATGGCTCCCCTTTTACAGCTGTTCTGGCTCCTCTCTCCAGCATTGGTCCACAGGAACCCTATTAGTGGTCTTGCTGTCCTGGGAGCCACCAAGGCTCTCTTCTCCCTGCTGCCTCCAAGCAAGTCCATCAGAAGGGCAAAGCTGTGGCTTCTGCTGGCTCCTGCTCCATGTGCTCAGCAGCTCTAGCCTTAAAGTGGCCCAGGCCCAAAATGCTCTGAGTAGTTTTTTCTTTCTCATCATGGCTTCTCCTGCCTTCATGAACTCGGTAGGTCTCTCCTCCTATTCCCCTGAGTCCCAGCGGACCCAGCTTGGCTGTTGTTACATTTTTATAGTTGTAAATTGGTTAATTTGTGGGAGAGAGTGATGTTGGGGACTGTCTATTCCACCATCTTGACCAGAACCCCTTAGCTATTTATTTTAAATGTGAGCCATTCATGTATGAAAATATTTGTACCTCAAGCCTCATTTATTTTAGATTAAAAGTTCTTAAAAGACTAAAATAAATAATTTACCATTTTTTCCCTCATTTGTAAGCAGATTTATTGTTTTCTGAGGAAGTGTAGTATTCTGATTGCTTAGGCTATGAAGTTTTTAATGCTACCATCACAGTAAGGCATTTACAATATGTATGCTAATGACTAGTGCTTGGCAAAGCACATTCAACAGGTCTTGTTTTAAATATCCAGAAACATGTCTGAGGGAAATGACAGTGATGCAGGTGGAAGTAAAAAATTTACAGAGAACTGAATTCATTGTGTGAATATATGAAATATTATGCAATGCATTTTCCAGAAAAATCTGTGAAAAAGTTATAGAAATTAAATATTTAAGTGAGGCTGACACTAAGGGGATTTTTTTCTTTTAATTTCCAGAAATGTTGCAATAAAATGGTAGAATTACAGAAGATGCTTGAATGAAGATATACATTTCATGTATATGATAGAAACTAAGGAAAATTTTAGAGGTCAAAATGTGATGATTATATGAAGAAAAGACAAGGTAGAAATTAGAGTAAAAGGCAAGATGGACTATTCTCAGACAATAATTTCCAATTTCTTTCTACACTACTTTGAGGTATTTACATAGTTGTTCTGTTTTCCCATCTATCTTGGTGTCTATGACATAATTATCTTATAGTTTTCTTACTTCCATTGACTTTTGATCTCAATATCTTTCTTAGGCTGATCATCTTATGCCTACAGTTGATCTGCGTCTACTCCACTATACACATTTTCCCTTAGTGAATCATCCAAATCCATGAGCTCACTGACTAGTGGCTTGGGATATAATGGATAGCAAGTGCCTATGGAGCTTAGAGTTACTTGGGGAAAAAAGTGAAAAATCAAGTAAGCATACAGATAAAAGCAAAATTCTGTGACAGGTGCTGTGAAGGAAAAACACAAAAAGCTCTGATTGTGTATAAGTGAGTAGGGGAATGATACAATCAGATCTTCAGACAGAAAACATCAGTATGACTTTAGTATAGGGAATAAACTATGGAGAGGATAAAGCAGATGCCAGTAGATACCTTACAAGTTCAGATAAATGAAGACGAGATGGTAGCTTGGATCAGGAAGATTATATATAGGGAAGATGAAGAGAACTTATCTGAGAGCTATTCAGGAAATAAACTCGGCTGGATGTGGTGACAGGATATGGCTAAGGAGGGCACTGGAGGCTAAGGGAATGGCCATCACAGATGGATAAATGGTGTTGCCACTCTTTAAGTTATGGGGCACTAAAAGATCAGAAATGGAGCATGGAGATCATGGTTCTTTTGCTGTTGTTGTTGTTTTAACATATTGAGTTTAAATTGTCTTTGATAAAAGAAGATGTTCAGATGTTAAGTAGGTAGCTGGAGAAAAAGATCTCCTGAACACTACTCCAGTGTTTATCTCCACATTGCTACACCTCAGATACTTACATTTAATCTGTCCATAAGCTAATTTTCTTTTCCTCTTCTACTCTTCATATCTGACATCCAGTTGGTCACCAACCCTGGTCAATTCTACCATGTAAATATCTCTCCAAGAAGCGTGTGGGAGGAGGCAAGGAAGCCAAAGCCATGAGCAACAGCCAGATCTGACTCTCTGTTGCTGTGCTGCTTAGCATGGATAATGCTCTGAAGATGCCTTGAAAAATCTTAGGCAAACGGTTAATGTGACCAGACATGCATTTTAAGAGTATACTGGTGTCAGTATGTGGGGATAAATATGTGTCCATAGGGGTGGGGAATGAGATATGAGACAGGAAGTTCAACTGAGAGGCCACTGTAACAGTTCAGATACTGGATAATGAAAGTCTGGATTAAAAAATGACAGGATAAGTGGTGAGAAAAAGGTGGATTTGAGTGATATTTAGAAGATAAATTTGCAAACAGTATACACTTTATTTTGATGTAGGAAATGTGACATGAAAGTGAGTGGCTGATGTTTAGAGCAAAAACATGCAGTCACATTTTGGATAGGGTTGCATAGGTCTGCAGGCGAGACCCCAGCAAGTTAAAAGTGGCACATGCAGACGGAAGAATGCCAGAAGCAAGGCTGTGTGAAGGCACCCACATTTTTGAGACCAAAGTCAAGTTCTCCAGAAAAGATATTCAGTATTTTGGGGAAGCATAAATAACTCAGAAAATGTTCAACCACGGAAAGGTTAGAAACAAGTACAGAATGCTTGACCTAGATTGTAAGAGAAATCTTTTCTTCTTTTCGGCTTTTTCCCTGAGAGAAAATTGTGGAGGGCTATTCACATGTTTCTATTTGGAGAATTTAATGGAGAGTGAGCAGCAATGATAATTTTAATAATGGGAATAGAAGTATGATCCTGGATTTAGAAGAGCTAATATATTTAAGTGGTTAAAAAAAATAGTAGTTGGAGGTAAACAGTAACTAGACTCGAGTTCTAGATTTACAGCTTACCCAATGTTATAGATCACAAAAGGACTATACCATGTTTTCTAAGCCACAATGTCCTGCTCTAAAATGTAAGGATTAAAAGGGTACCCTCATCTGAATACTTACTATTAAAAAGAAAATATAAACACTTGGCACACTGCCTGATACATGAAAAGTATTGAATAAACAATAAGGTTTTTGCAGTAAAGGAGAGTTATAATTGCTAAAGCTATAATTGTGAATAAAATAGATGTAAGAAATATGCAATACTTTCGCTGATAGTTTTAAGGGAAGCGTTGAATAGGTTTAAATTTCTCTTTAGAAAAGACGGTTGAAAGAGTTCTTTCAGACAATTAGTCACTTATATATTTTATTAAGGGTCTAAATGTTGTTGGTTATTGGTAAGATATTCTAGTGATCAGAATATTTTTTAAAAAATACCCTGTGGAATGTTTTTGATGTTATAGGAAATCACAGTCCATTTTATTAATTTTTCACTCTTTACAAACCACTTTGCTATTTGCCATAAACAAATATGTGTAAGACATGGGCCCTCAAAGTGTTTCTAATGTAAAAGGATTATGTAAGTCTTTTAAGTGGCTAAGTAGTATTATTTTTCAAATGATAGTAAACTAAGAATACTTGATTTGTTGAATGGAAAAAACAAAAACAAAATATTCCCTTCCTAACTGAAGACTCATGAGAATAGTAATGAAAAGTCACATGCTGTTCCGAGTAGGGAAAGTAGGACCCGTTGACACTTATTTTCCCACTGAGTGTTGACTATGTAAACAGTTACATGGCTGACTAGTTTTGGCTTTGAAATATGCATTATTGAAGCTGGTATAAAAACACTGCTTACAGCTTTTCCCTCAGAGTCATTCAAAGAAACCACTGTACCTGCGTCAGGAAAACCTATGAATTAGGCGGTTCCTAATATACCCATTTCCTGTGTTGAAATCTCTGTGAAACATAAGATTGCGTTGTGTATAACCAGTAACATTGTGCTGACATGATCTTTTCCCTCCTTGCTATTTTCCAACTTCTATAAAATGTTCCCTTTCGAGTAAATGAACGTATTATACAGATGTTTATTTCCTTTTTGATGGAATCCATGTTTGTTCACTAATAAACCCTTATGGAAATTATATGACTCATACAATCTTACCTTCATTTTAAACAAATTACATCAATGTTTGGAAAATAAAATGCATATCAACTTCCATTTTACTAGAAAAAGTATAGTTGAACAGATCTTTAATTTTTTTATTTCCTGGATAAAAATATGACACAGAGACAGTGAGAAGTGCGGGAAAGAGCAGAGGTTATGGAGTCATATTACCTGAGTTTGATTCTTAGATTTCCCAGTTATAACAAACTAACCACACGTTCCTCAACTCTATACAGCCTGTGTTTCCCCACCCACAATATGGGGATAATAATTGTCATACTGCTATTTCTAGAATAAATTAAATAGTGTGTAAAGCACACATAAGCTTAACACTCAGTAGGTGCTTAATAGATTATAAATACTATGTGTTGTGTTAGATCAGGTTTCCGAGAAGAGCCTCGAATGTAGGTTCTAATGCAAGTAGTTTATTGAGAAAGTTCTCTCTTGTGAAGCCTGCAAGGGCATGAGGGAAACATGATACTTCAGAGGAAGAAGCCAGGCAGAGATGTGACTAGTGTCAGTCTGATCACACAGATAGCTCTGGAGTATGAGTTGTGTCACAGAATTTATTCTGCCTTGAGGCAAGGGGGATGTGCTTGTATACACTGCCCTTTCGCCTTCTTCCTCTCTCCATTAATTAATCATCAGCTGCCAGAGAGGTGGGAGGTGGAGGGAACTAAGTGGCTCCTGTCAGCTAGAGGCGGTCCTTCTGAAGAGGGTGCAGGTGGGAACCATTAGCTATTAACACCTGCAGGGTCTGGAGCTGGGGGCACCTGCCTGGGAAAGAGGATCTAGGGAGGGCACCACCAACATCCACTGTAGTGCTCTGGTACTGCAGACACAAAAGCTTAGTTTTACCCTTTTTGGCAAAAATAAAATAAGAATGCCACTATTTCGATAATCTAATCTTATAAAGGGAAAACACATTTTTAAGACATTTAAATTTATCAATCATTTTACATGAAAGTTTAATGGCACCTTCAGTGTTCCATTTCCAACATGAGACATAGTTATTTGAATCAAATAAAATGTGAAAGAGTCCTCATTTATGGATAATCAGAAGTCTAACCTATTATGACTATTGGGTCATAAATTTCACATATATAAGAAGCTTTCCTATGTAAATCTCATAAGCAGTAGTACATATCCCCATATATAATAGGTGCAGGGTTTTTGGACTGACAGAATCAAGATAGTGAATCTACTAAGGAGTGAGCATCCAGCTTCGTGTCTGACCAGTACCTGTTCAAAGGACATGTGTTTATGACTATTTATAGGCTTTATCTCATTTAGTGTGACTACCCCTTTAGTTAATTGCAGATAGATTACTCTGCTTGGTTATTGAATGCTACCCTAGTTTTATCTGGAATGTTGACTAACATATGTATACCTATCATATTACCTTACTAAAATCCAAATATTCTGAACGCTAAAACAATTCTAAGTCCAAAATTTTCAGATAAAAGATGATGAACCTATATACATATTATAAATACATGAAGTATTAATTCTGGTAAAATGAGTTACTAATGAAAATAAAACAAAACAAATTTTGATGGTTTAATATAAAAAAATGTATTACTCTCTCACTTTATGATCAGTTGCTTGTCCATGTTAATTAAACCCACAGTATGGCTTTTTGCATTTCATGCACTCATTCGGGGCCCTAGATTGATAGACGAGCCCTGTTATCTTCATTATATAGCTTCTGAAAATGCTCTGGGTGTTGAGAGTTGGCTCAGTGAAGAGAAAGGGAAGAATCAGGAAGATGGTTCTTTAGGAGCCACGTCTGGAAGTGTGGTTTGCAATACTCTGTCCCAATTCTATTGTTCAGGATTCAATAATATGGCCACACATAAGTGGGAAGACTGGGAAATATAGTCTAGCTGAGTGCCAGGAGGAAAATGTGATTAATGAACTACTCCTTGGTCTTAGTTTCTGCCGTATATGTGTATGTATACATTATATTATTACATGCCATATTTATTAGAGCAAAATATTTATTTACAGAAAATTATTTTTTAAGTTCATTAGTGATCTTGATAATTTCAACTGAGTAAAAAGCTAAAACATTAGCCTGGAAAATAAACTGACAAATAGCATAGGCAAAGAGTCATACAGTAAACCTGAAAAATATTTGCAAACCACAACGTAAGTGAAGTGCTAAACTTCTTAAAATATGTATTTTTTAAAAATACTCCATAGAAAAATTAGCAAAGGATATGAATAAATTATTTTAAACACATAAATATGTTTCACATATAAAAAAGTTTCTCTACCACAGTAATAGTAAGAAAAATAAAGAAAAATTAAATTACAGAATATCTTTTTAAATGTCAGTTTGCCAAAACTACAAAAATGTTTGACACCCCTCCTAGTTGTCAGGATTATAGGGAAATAGGCATACTCAAATATTGTTGGTATAAGTGAAAATTAGTGCAGCATCTTTGGAAGAAAATTTATCACTTTTGGAAATTTTTCCTACATATAGATTTACAAATGAGAAATTATATAATTAATTGTTTCACTGTTTATGATAGCGAAATGTTAGAAACAACTCAAATACCAACCAGGACTGCCCATATGAAAGAAAAAGAAATGGCATGCACCTGTAAAAGAATGAAGACACTCCTTATATATTGACATTGAAAAATCTCCAGGATACATTGTGGGGGGAGAAAGAGGGCTTAGACCAGTATGAATAGTATGCCATATTTTCTTTAAAAAAAAGCAGGAGAAATAAGAAGAGATATTTATACTTGTTTAATTTGGCATGTGGAAAGTTCATGAGGAGCATATGAAATATATATTATTTTCTGCCAATAGGAGAAGAAATTGAAAGAGGATAAATACAGAACAAATATGGGAGAAATTTTTCATGATGTAATATATATATACTTTAAAAATGAAACATGTAAAATAATACATATTTATAAAATTAAATCTAAAATATAATATTAAAGTATATATATTAAATAGGTAACTATTAAATAAGCAAAAAAATTACAGTTTGAAAATGAGCAAAATTTTTTAAAAGAGTAGTCTGATCTATAAAATTCTAACAATTCAGAAGAAGGTGGGAAATGAGAAAAAAGGAACAATACACACACACTCATATACACACAAATGCATACATATATGAACTCAAAATAACGTGGTAGAAAGTAGTCCTAATACATCTATAGTACACTAATTGACAGGGATTGATTATATTTATTAAAAGACAGTCTCATATTGGATAAGAAAACAGAATTGAACTCTCCTTTGTTGCTTAATCTTTTAAAATATTTTATCAAGGTAGTGAGTACACATTGTTTAAATGAGTCGCATGGTCCCATTGGGCTTACCACTGAGGTGGTAAGGGTACCTCAAAGAAATTATGGAAGAATAGAATTAAAGGTAATATGAGTTTTTTCATAAACATTTTGAAGACCCCTTTGTGTGTGTGTGTGTGTGTGTGTGTGTAGATATATCTATATATGCACAAACATATATAACAGACATGTGTATATATACATATATCCATATATACACAGATACATCTATAAACAAACACAGAAAGACAGACGTGTATGTGTGTGTGTGTGTCCCTCTGTTTGCTCCTCTAAACACATCTAAGAAACAAGTAAAAATAAATAAATGAAAAAGGTGTACCATGTAAGTCTAAAAAAAAGAATGTTAATACATCAATATTAATTTGAGTCAAAAGGAAAGTAAGGCAAAAGACATTCATGGAGATAAATATGAACAATATGTAATTATAAGAGAAACAATTCATCAAGAAGATTTACAGTGATGAAATTGTATGTACCAAATAACAGTCTTGAAATACATAAAGCACAATGTTGCAGACTTGCAGGCACAATTAAACAAATCCACAGTTACAGTAGGAAATTTTAACATAACTTTTACAAACTGTAGATTAAGCAGTAAAACACAGTGCAAGGGGTCTTCAAAAAGTTTATGGAAATGTGAATTGTGAGAAAAATATGCATGGATTATAAAAAAAATTGCACCAAAATAAACTTGAGATAAGTTGTTATAACATGTCTGAACAGGATCTAGTTTGAGGCACTAAGAAGGATATGATATCAGTTTGAAAAGAGTCCCTATCAGAGCAACAAAGAATTCTGCTAAAATTGAAGAAGAAGCTTGAATGGAAGAATGGTGACATTGATGCTTTACAAAAAGATTATGGGGACAATGTCCCAAAGAAATTAGAAGTTTATAAATGGGTAATTCATTTTCAGGAAGGATGAGACAATGTTGAAGATGAGGCCTGCAGCAGCAGACTGTCCACATCAGTTATCAGCCAAAGGTTTAGCAGAAAAAAAAAGCCAGGGACAGCTTCACCAGGGAGTCCTTCTCCATGACAATGGTCCTGCTCCTTTCTCTCATTGGAGAAGGGCAATTTTGCAAGAATTTTACAGGAAATTATTAGGCATCCACCTTCCAGTCCTGATTTGGCTCCTTCCGACCTCTTTGTTTTCTAATCTTAAAAAGTCTTTAAAGGGTACCCATTTTGTTCAGCTAATGATGTAAAAACAACTGCAATGACATGGTTAAATTCCCAGGAAACTTACTTCTTTAGGGATGGGCTAAATGGCTGATATTGTTGCTTACAAAAGTGTCTTGAACTTGCTGGAGCTTGTGTTGAGAAAAAACATTTATATTTTTTATTTTTATGTTTTAATTCCATTTTTCCATGAACGTTTTGAAATCCCTTCGTATATATACTTTTCAAGTACACCTATATTATTTACAAAACTGTTTGATTAGAAAGGAAATCTGAGTAGATGTTAAAGGAATTATATAATGCACATTTTTCTGACCATAATGCAATTAAATTAGAAATAAACAATTCAAAGGATAAAAAATGTCATTATTCACTGTCTAAAGAATAAATAACAAAAGTTACAAAATACTTTGCATTAAATGACAATGAAAGTACTATGTATTAGTATTTACAGGGCACAGCCAGTGTTAGAGAAAAAATTCATGGCCTTAAGTGTATTAATTTAAATAACAATAACAACAAAAACTATAAAAAACTAAATAAATTAGTTAAGCATTTAGTTTTAAAAGCTAGATAAAGGTTAACAAAATAAACCTAAAGAGATTGGAAGATTAAACAGTTCAAAGAGGAGAAATTAACAAAATGAAAATCAAGGAAATAAGATTGACAGTATTAAAAAAGTCACATCTTTAAAAAATGAATATAATGATAAATACTAGCAAAAATGTTCAAGAAAAACTTGAAACGCACACACACAATTTTAAAATGAAAATAAATGACATGACTATAGAGTAGATACTTAGAACTATTTTTAAAGGAATATTACAAACACATTTGTCAGTATATTAAAAAATTAGATGTTATAGACAAATATTTAGAGAAATACAAATTGCAAAAATGGGTATTGAAACAAATAGAAAAACTCAATAAACCAACAACATCTAATAAATAAATAAAATGTACCAAAACAACAGTCTCCCTTAATCTGTTAAAGACCACCTTGCTAGAATACAGTAGGCCCCAAGATTTTATAGATTTTCTTTTCTAATATTGTAAAGAACAGATCATGTTTGTCTTACACAAATTGGATGGGGAGGTGGTGTTGGGGGGGTAGAAAAATGAGAGATCTACTTGTTTTCTTAACTTTATATAAATTTGATATCAATTAGACAAAGACAGTAGAAGAAAAGGAAATTATAGGCAATTCAACACGATTAAAGTCATAGATACAGAATGCATAATAAATTATTTTTAGTGTACGGAAGAAGTTATACATTGTGATGAATGAGAATCTATTCCAATAGTGCAGAATCAACATAAACAATCTGTTAAGGAGGTAGCTCAAATTGATAGAGATAAATTCATATGATTATCTTGGTAGACAGGAAAATATTAAATAAATATCAACAATCATTCATGATAAACATTTTCCACAAACTAGAAATACAGTGGGACCTTTCTTAACCTGGTATATACAGAGAAATTCTAAGGAAGGAAATGGTGCAGACCTTGCTTAAACCAGATGGAGGTGCTGATGGAAAGACATGGGCAGATTATGGAGAGATCACCTGCTTGTATGTCTATAGTTAAACTTACAAGGTTTCTGGAGAACCCATAAACAACTGTATTTTCTTTTTCTTGGATACCTCTTGTTAGCCTTGTCAAAGGCAGAATGTGTAACTAGCTGTCAGCCTGTAAGTATACGCCAAAAGAAGTGAGACCAAGCCTACAGTTTTTCTTTCCTTTTGTGCATTCATCTTTGCCTTTGTTCCTTGAGTCAATCTAAGAAATGCCCGTATCACTATTTTTATTCAATATTGGATTCACTAGAGCAGTAAGACAAAGCACAGAAAGGACAGTATAAGGATTAGAAATAAATATATACAAACTCTTCTTATATATGGACATATACTCGTCAATATTATAAAGCTAAGAAAACCTGCAGGTAATCTTTAAGATTTAGTGGGAGCAAGTTTTCTAGTAAACAAAATAAGTAATACAAGTAGAAAATGTAATAAAATATTATGTTTAATACACTAACAATAGCCATAGGATAGAAATATGAAACAAGACCCATACCTCTCACCATGTACTAAAATCAACTCAAAATGGATTAAGGATTTAAATATACACCCCGAAACAATAAAACTTATTAAAGAAAACATAGGAGAAACCCTTCAGCAAATAGGGCTGGGCACAGACTTCATGAATATGACCCCAAAAGCACGGGCAACCAAAGGAAAAATAAACAAATGGGACTATATCAAACTAAAAAGCTTCTGCACAGCAAAAGAAACAATTAACAGAGCTAAAAGACAACCAACAGAGTGGGAGAAAATACTTGCAAAATACACATCTGACAAAGGACTAATATCCAGAATATATAAAGAACTCAAACAACTTTACAAGAAAAAAACAAGCAACCCAATCAAAAAATGGGCAAAAGAACTAAGTAAGCATTTCTCTAAAGAAGATATGCAAATGGCCAACAGTCATATGAAAAAATGCTCAACATCACTCAGCATCCGGGAAATGCAAATCAAAACCACACTGAGATACCATCTCACCCCAGTTAGGATGGCAAAAATCCAAAAGACACTGAAAGATAAATGCTGGCGTGGCTGCGGAGAAAAAGGAACTCTCTTACACTGTTGGTGGGAATGCACAATGGTGCAACCCCTATGGAAAATGGTTTGGAGGTTCCTCAAACAGCTGAAGATAGACCTACCATACGACCCAGCTATCCCACTGCTGGGAATATATCCAAAGGAATGGAAATCATCAAGTCGAAGGTACACCTGTACCCCAATGTTCATCGCAGCACTCTTCACAATAGCCAAGAGCTGGAATCAACCCAAATGTCCATCATCGGATGAGTGGATACGGAAAATGTGGTATATCTACACAATGGAATACTACTCAGCTATAAAAACAAATGAAATACTGCCATTTGCAACAACATGGATGGACCTTGAAAGAATAATACTGAGTGAAACGAGTCAGGCAGAGAAAAAGAAATACCACATGTTCTCACTTATTGGTGGGAGCTAAAAAAAAAATAATAATAATAAACAAATTAATTTACCCACAAACACACACACACAATTTAAAAAAAAAGATATCTAAGACCTTTATGGAGAAAATTATGAAAAATGATTAAAGGACATAAAAAATAACCTGGATAGATAGAGATACTGTGTGCATAGTTGGGAACACTAGATTTTAAATCATCTATCACCCTACAGAGTTAATGCAACTCTAATTTTCACTGAAAATAATCTAATGCTAAAATTTATATAGAAGAGTTGAGAACCAATTATAGTTCATTAAGGCAGTTTTAAAAAATAATGGTGGTAAGAGTAATTAAAATTTCAGCAACAGCTAACATGTATTAAAAGCTTACCAAGTACCATGCATTTGTCATAAGTGCTTTATATTCTTTAACTATTAATCTTTACTACATCTGTTAAATAGGTATCATTTTTATACCCATTTTATAGCTGAGGATTCTGAGGCAAAAAGAGGTTAAATATATTGTCCAGGTTTACATAACTAGTTAAAGTAAACTAAATTCAAGTCCAAGTAGTCTGGCTCTAGAGTCTGGTTTTTAACCACAATGCAAATGTACAAAATTGCCCTTCAGAGAATGAGACTTATCATGAAAACATATTACTTATGACAGTGGGCACAAAAGTAAACCAAAAAAAAAGGGGGGGGGGGTTGATGATGTTAATACAATAGTAGTATGTCAGTAGTTTGTATTGTATGCCAGTAGCTGTTCTAAGAATGCTATATGTTAACTCAATTACCTGTGATTTATGTCTTCATTTATAGCAGACAAAATGAGCTACAGGGAGTTTAACTATTTTGCCCAGTTAATGGTAAAACCAGTGTTTAAACTCAAGCAAGCTGGGTTCAAAGTCTGGGATCTTAACCATTGAGCCCTCAACAAGAGCTACTCATATGGAAAACAGAAATATATAATTTACAGGTGATTAGAGAACTAAATGAGAAAAATAAACTTTACAGGAAAATATATGAGAATATCTTTATGCCCTCTGAAAAGAATTTCTTAAATAAATGCAAAAAATACAAACCATTAAGCTATAGTAAGTTTGATTCCATTAACACTAAAAATGCTTATTTGTCCAAAGACATTTAACAATGTTAAACTAAGACAAGCCACATATATATGCAGTGCATAAAACCGACAAAGCATTTGTATCATGAATTTATACAGATTTCTTACAAGTAAAAAATAAAAGACCATCCAGTCAAAAAGCTTATAGATTACAGGCAGGCAATTCAGGGATGAGGAAGCCAAATAGGTCAATAAATAGAAAAAGATGCTCAACTGTACTAGTAATCAGAGAAATGAAAATTAAAAAGTGTTATATTTCGCACCCACAATATTGACGAAAATTACAAAGTGTAATCATTAAAAATGCAAATGAGGTGTGAAGTAAGAAACCACGTTCAGCGATGGCAGGAGAATACATTGTTAGGCACACTTCAGAAAGCAATTTGACAATATCTAGTAAAGAGAAAAATGTGTGTAATCTTCAAACTAGTAGATAAACATCTGAGAGAACTTCTCAGTCATATACACAGAGAGATAATTGCAAGAATGGTCATTGTAGCATTGCTTATAATAGCAGACTAACTTAAATATTCATAAACCTAAGAACAGGTTGTTGTCCCTTCATACCATGGAATATTAGACAGTAATTAATGTGAAAAAACTAGAGAGATTCTTTATATCAACATGGGATCATCTTAAAAACGTCATGTTAAGTTAAAAGAAAAAAGCATGTTCAGAATATGTGCAAAATAACCCTCGGCCCCTGACAAACTTTGTTCCTTTCTATGTCTGAGTTGTCTTATCTGTAAATGGAATAATCACTGTATCAAATTAGTAGAATGGGTATGACGATTAAATGAACTAACACAGGTAAAGTGCTTAGATTACTATTTGGAACACGGTAAATGCTGAATAACTATTATTAAGGTTATTTGAAATATTTACGTAAAAGTTTAAAACCTACAAAATAAACTGATACTTTTTATGAATGCACTCATGTTCTTATTGTATAAAAACTACATGGGGATAATACATACTAAATTTGGGAAAGTTGGTTACATTATGTAAGGTAGTAGAAGGTTTGGAAAGGGAAGGAGGGAGAATAGAATTGAAGAACAGGTTTTTATGTACTGTTTTATTTCTTTAAGTTTATGTCGTCAGTATGGGAGAATGTTAAGATTTGAGTCAGCTGTTTAGCTGGATGTTGGCTACATGAGTATTAGTTATGCTAGTTATGTTAATAAATATTTTTAATATTGATCTCTTAATTTTATTTCTGTTTGAAATATTTCATAGTCATAAACGGAGTCAAGAAACATTAGATTGTAATACTTACAGAAAAATTTTAAATGAGCAATTACTGGTGAATTTATTATGTTTAGTAAAATGTAAAGAAAAAAAATGCAGCAAGAGGTTGAACCTTGTAGGGGCAGCTCACAACAAGTCTTTTTCTCTGGAATTGGAACTCAGATCCAGGACAGGTTCATCTGGATGACCAGTTCATGGTGGGCCGATAAGATTTTCTCTGTTGGGAAGTGACAGTAAAAATGGAGAGACACAGAGCCAAAGAGTCACTGAAGCTAACTCCTTTAAAAAAATGGTCATGGATTCCTGTTGCTGAGGTTCCTGATCTGCCTGTACGTGGATTCCTGTTACCGAGGTTCCTGATCTGCCTGTACATCTACCCTTTGTCTTCAATATTCAATATGACCTTTGAATCTGAGAGATACTGCAGGTTCCATTCCAAAACCCCTCCATTTTGCTTAAATTAGAGTCCAATTCTTGGCTTATAGCTAAGGGAATCTTAACTATAACCTTAAAATTAATAAAGTTTATCTCTAACACAGAGAGGATAATCATTTACAGAATCCTTTTGTGGGAACAGATTGTTACTGGTTCCATCCAGAGGAAACTTCCAAAAGCACTGGTAAATTTTAGTCTATGGATTCCTGCTCTGTGTTCATGTAAGGAAGCTACTCAATTCTATGTAGTTTATTTTCACACATCAATTCAAAAATTAATTAAGAACTATTGAAAAATTGCTGCAAATTTTTGGAGTAATGCAATGCAAAATGGGGTGGGTCAAGTAAAATATAAAATTACTGAATGCGTTGATTGCAGCATTTTACATATGGGATTTTACTTTGAAAACTTTTATGTTAATGAAATTATAAAAGCTACTACTCTACATAACTGAAGATGTCTTTACAGATTGTTTTGCATTTGGACATGTGGAATGAGAGTAAAATATATCCATGAAACTATTTGACCCTTGGTACAACATAATAATAATATTTCTTCCTTCGAATTCATAAATTGTAAGGAAAAACTTCTGGCTGCCTAATGTTAACAAGCAGAATGGAGGTCATATTGTGAATGATACAAAACAAGCAGTAGGTAAAGAAAAAAGTTCTTGATATATAACATATATTGTTAGAAATATATGTATTAAATGGCTATTCTATCAATAAATAGTTTCACCTTCTGAAATTGAGGGCCTCATAAGAAGGATTCTAGTGAAAGTCAGCTGTTAAGAAAGATGTTGAGTGTACTGTAATAAATAACAGAGCTAACTTTCAGAGTAATAAAAGGCATACTCTCTAAAATTTATAAAAATTATTGCTCAGTCTAATTTGCAAAACTTGATGGTAAATTTGGCAGGAAAAAACTGAAGTTGTAATATATAACAGTTCTGAATTAAGGTTTGTGCTATTAGGAGAAAATTACATTGCATTATATTCAAAAGATTTTTTTCTTTTGATTTTCCAGTTGAATATAATATAATCCTTTAAAAGGCTGGTGTGTGCACTGTCAGCATGGTTTGGATTACAAACAGAAATTTAACAATCATGTTGATTTCTCTTAACTCCAGTATGTGGTGAATTAATTAAGTGCTCTTGACAACCTAGCTTTTGAAGCAGTGTTATGTTTATTTAGACGCTATAGCTCAAAAGGGAATACAGTTGAGTCTTCCCACTCCTCCCTCCACCCCGCCCCCTGATCCCAGATGAAGGATAGTTATTACAGATGGTTCTTCACAGGATTGTGGGCCTTTAGATGAGAAAAATAGTGCATATGTTGACAGGTATTTTTTTTTGGACCAATTCTAGATAGGTGACCATTGCTGGTTTCTGTACTCATCCTGGGTAAAGAGGTTAAAGGTGAAGGTCTAGATCAAACCAATGTCTTCATCACAGTCAAGATAGCAAGAATTCCTGCTTGAGTTGGCATGGGGACTTTTTATACATTTATACTCTGCTTTGGTTCTTGAGAAGTGGGGAAAATGTCTCCGAAGTGTCAGTTTATGTGTCATTCTTTTTTTAGAAATCTCTACCCCTCTTTATGTTTGGCCAATAGAGGGCCTTTGTAATGTCAACAATTACAGTTATAATTAAGGTAGTTGTTTTTATTGAATGCTTACTTTGTGTTAGCACTTATAATTTGTCAAATTTATTAGCATAAAGTTTTTCATAGTATTCCATTGTCATCTTAATGTCTATGGGATCTATAGTGCTGTCCACACTGTCATTCCTGGTATTTGTAGCTTTGTGTCTTCTCTTTTTTTCCTGAGCAGTCTGGTTGGAGGTTTATCAACTTTATTGATTTGCTCAAAGAACCAGCTGCTGGCTTTATTGATTTTGTTTATTGTTTTGTGTTTATTTTATTAATGTCTGCTCTTTTGTTGTTGTTGTTCTGCTTACTTCGCATTTAATTTGCTCTTCTTTTTCGAGTTTCTTAGATGAAAGTTTAGGTTATTAGACATTTCCCCTTAAGCACTGCTTTTGCTCTATCAGATGTTTTTATATTTCATGTTTTCATTTTCATGCAGTTCAAATTACTTTCTAATTTTTCTTTTGACTTCCTTGTAACCCATGAATTATCTAAAATTCATTTAGTTTCTAAATATTTGGATATTTTCCAGCTTCTAGGATTGCCTTATCTTCTCTAATATTGTTCAGTCTTTTAATTTTAACTATCCATTCTCATTCTTCCTTTACTTTCATGATATTATAATTTACAAGTGACTTTTTAGGACTTGGCTGAACAGACGTCATTGTTCGCTTTCTTCTCTAGAGCACACATTATGTTAGGAGCATTATATGAGTAATCTTACTTTGTATGTTATTTTCATTTTTCTATCACTTACCTATTTGTTCTTTCATATTAGTATTGTGCTCTTATGTGATCTCTGAGGAAACTAGAGTTCTTGTTTTGTTCATTTTTAAATTTTCTTCTGTTCTCTGAATTCTGTCTTCCAGGGTAAATTTTTCTTTTTGCATATATTTGTGTTTTTTATGTTTCAAATTTTTTCTCAAAAATGTCCAGGGATTCCTGGTTATTCATTCATGTTTATAAAAAAGGCAACATAAAAACTGACTATAAGCTCTGTATACCTAGTTAGGGCCAACTAGTTAGTTGTCACTGATAGGCTTGGCATGAAACTGTGATTGATCAGGGAGCTTGCTATTAGCAGAGGCCGTCTTAAATAAGAAAGGTCTTGTTCTTTGGCACCACATATCAAGCTACCTACTCTAAGAATCCCTAGCAACTTTGTTCAGTTCCAGTCCTTTGCCTGAGTGTTTTAGGGGCAAGACTGTCTGGCTGTTGATAATTCTGTTTATGTGGATAGAGTATATTTTTAATTACCCTTCTTGTTTAAATCCCATTTTACACTCTTTGCCTCCTATTTCACTGGAATTCCTGAGTTCTGAGCTTCCTCTGGGCTGTGCTGATAAAATTGGTTTCCTTCTCGGATGCAGCCTTCTCACTCCTCCTTCCCTCCTTCTTTTCTTCCTCCATAAAGTAAGCTCAACTATACCTGCTTCCTTTTCATTAATAATGTCCAAAATTGGCTTGCCCAAAATTTCATATGTATCTGTCCTGGGCAATAGATGCTACTGGATAGAGTAGTACTAAGATGACTTGTTGCTCTAAATGCTTTGTACCTTACTGGATTGGGGTTAAAAGTAATCTAGTAAAATATCCCAGTTATTTGAGAACTAATATGCTGGAATGAATATAAAATTTATCAAGGTACTGTTGTTTGGGAGTTTCTGTGGACCTAAAAGATGAAGGTATCTCTGAAGGAATGAGAAATACCACTTTGACGTCTATAATCAGCTATAAAATATTTAAGTTATCTAGCAAGGGAAAATGTGCACATATTTTCTTGCATTTTCTGAGGTGGTGAAGTTCTCCAATATTCCTGGAAAAATATTGGGGGAGGTGGGACATCCAGTTTCAAAATACTTTCTTTTTGGGGGGAAGTGCTATGGAATACATACCACTCCACATCTGACCTTCGATGAGGGCCCCCATCATACCTGCAGGTCTTTGCAAGACACCTGAATGAAGCACAATTAAGACAATGAAATTTCTCACTTTATATTATCTTTTTGGAGTCGAGACAGAGAGAAGGATTGTGGAGGGAGGTGGGAAGAAGGGGAGGGAAGTAGGAAAGGGGAGAAGGACAGATACATGATTGACACCAATTTCATCATGAACCATAGCATCTTAGAAATGAAGGAGGCAGAGCTAATCTTGTTCAGCCTTTTTCATTATGGGAATGCTCTTTTTAACTCCTTTGACAGATAGATGGTTTTACAGCCTCAGCTTAAATAGTTTAAATATTTTCATTGATAGAAAGCTCATTTCTTTGTAGGTTGTTATTTCCATTTCAACGAGTTCTAATAATGAGAGTAATGGGCAAATTCTGCCTTCTTTCATTCTTTTATTTAAATTAATTTTTTTTGCTGGCCTATGCAGGGACTGAATCCCAGACCTTGGTATTATCAGCACCATGCTCTAACCAACTGAGCTAACCAGCCCCCTAAAATCTTCCTGCTTTAGTTGCTGGTCTTCTGGAGCAATATGCCCCATTTTGATGTTTGAAGATAGCTTTCACTTTTTCTTTTGAATTTTCTGGAACCGTTTAGTTAAAATTTTAAATTCCTTCAGTCATTATTTAAGCTTTCGTCATTCTGATTAATTTTTCTTGGCACTCCCTAGTTCTCAATGCCCTTTAAAAAGCTTCTTTTTAAAATCGAAGTATGGCATACATATAAAAGTACACAGCTCATTATTGTGCAGTTTCATAAATTACCACAAAATGAACAAACCATTTGATCACTATCCAGAATAAAAAAATGAGCATTACTGATACCAAATAACCCCTTGTGTGTGCCCATTTGGTCACGACTCTCCTACTCCCCAAAATAATCACTACTGTAATCAGATTTCTAACACTGTCTGGCAGTTTTGTCATTTTTTAAATGTTATATAAATGGATCCATATTTTTTGCCTTCTTTCACTCAATAGTTTGTTTTTGAGAAACTATCCATGTTGTTCTGTGTAGTTGTAATGTATATGACTTTATTTCTGTGGTTTTCTATTATATGATAACACAATTTTTCTGTTTTTCTATTTATGGACACTGAATTATTTGTGATTTTTTGCCACTATGAACAATGGTGCTGTGATTATTCTTGTGCGTGTCTTTGTGTGCAAATGTATATGGGTTTTTATTGGGTATATATCTACAAATGAAATTGTTAGGTCATAAGATATACGTATGTTCAGCTTTATTTGGTAGATAATGCCAAAGACCTTCCAAAGTGATTGGGCCAATTTACATTCCCAGCAACTGTGTATGAGAGTCCCTATTGCATCACAGTCTTGTTAACATTTGGTATTTTAATTTCTGACTTTAGATATGCTAATAAATGAGTGGTGTTATATCACTGTCATTTAAATTTGCATTTCTCTGATTATTGATTAGGTCTTTCATATGTTTATTAGTCATTTGGATATTCTCTTCCGAGAAGTGTCCAAGTTTCTTGTCCATTTTTCTGCTATATCATTTGCCTTTTTCTTATTGATTTAAGGCAATTTCTATATGTTCTGGACAAAAATTCTTTGCAGAGTATATATACTGTGAATATCTTCTATGCTGTAGCTTGCGTTTTTGCTTTTTTAGTGAAAGTTTCTAATTTTAATGTGGTCCAATTTGTTAATCTTTTCCTTTATGGCCACAGCATTTTCTATCCTGTTTAAGATATCTTTGCTATCCAAAGTCACAAATACATACTCCTATATTATCTTCTAGAAGTTATATTGTTCTATTCTTTATATTTAGATGGATATTTCACCTGTAATTACTGTTTTGTGTATGGTGTGAAGTAGAGATCAGGTCACATTGAGAAACTTATTGCATATCCTAGCAAAGATTTCAAGTTGGCATAGATATAAAATCTAGACTTCAAATAGAGGTTTGGGTTGAATTTAAAATTTTGGGAATTTTCAATGTACAAATGCTACTTAAAGCTGTGAGATTGGATGCTATACTAAAGCAATGAGCATAGATTGAGAAGAAGCCTGAGGACAGAGCCCAGGGGCACTCTAATATGTCACTTCAAACTAGACTTGGTACTGTGCTGTATTCTGATGAACAGTACAGTATGTGATTACAGAGTACAGTGTGCTGTAGATTCCTGTAATCTGGACGCTTATTTTAGTAGTGCTTTGCATGATTGCCTCAACTGATTAAATTGTTTTATGCCACAGTCCAGTCATAATATAAACTTAAATGTTATGGTAAGCCAGAAAGTAAGATTTTAAAATATGAATTGCTATTCAGCCATGTTCTTCATTCTGAGCTAATAGAAGTGATTAATTTGAATATAAAAACAGCACTTTACAGTTTTTTCTTGAACATTTTATAGCATTTTTGTGTTATTCATGTCATTTTTCCTAGCCTATCAGGATAGTCTAATTCTAAATAATCAACCCAGCATGTTAGCTATTTCTCCTTCAACCATGCCATTCAACATTGGCAGATTTGATAAGCAAGTAACTGATAGCAAATATTGGATACTGTAGGATCATGCCATAAAATCTTTGGCCGGTGTACTAAAGACCTTTCTCCTCTAGCTGACATTCTCTCAATCTCAAACCTTGTTTGAGCAAAGCTGTTCATTGTATCTAGCCTACTGTCATCCAGGTCATATTTTCTCAGGCTTTCTAGCAAGGAAATCATGAGAGAAGCCATCTTTCTAGAATTCCCACTTCATATAGTATTGAATTGGGGCACCTA
Source organism: Galeopterus variegatus (assembly GCF_000696425.1). Lineage (NCBI taxonomy): Eukaryota > Metazoa > Chordata > Mammalia > Dermoptera > Cynocephalidae > Galeopterus > Galeopterus variegatus. Next base: position 386,343 of record NW_007726441.1, read on the forward strand.
AATGCTGGAACCTTGACCACATTCTTGTCAGAGTAAACCAATTCCAGTGTAGATTTAGTATACCAGTCACAATTGGTTCCTAAATCATGTCTTTGATAGCACTGTACCTTAAGACACCTCCATAAGTCATTGCAAGGTGCTATTCTAACTTCTTCTTACTAGCAATAACACTATTTGGCTCTTTGCAATTATGTGCCTAACATTCATATCCTGTGAGCCATTTTTGATTCTCTGCCATCATATATAGGGCTGGTAATGACAGATAAGAACACTTAGTTTTACAGAAGTTAAGCCATGCACTTAGTGACCCAATAGGTCTAGAAAATAAATTTTCTTATCTCCTGTTCTATTATTTTTTTTACTAGCCCACAAACCATGACTTCAAAATTCCAGAAGTCTTGAATTTAAGGACCTATATTAACAGTAAGTACAGATTCAAAACTGTCTTAGACGTACCTCATGATTACGTTGTTATGAATTTCGTATAAAATGAGGTCCTATTGCCCCTGATCTTGCAGGCTGCTGCTGCTACACTCCCAAGAAATCTTTAAGTTCTGAAATTTGTGTTTGGATTGTAAGGTGTCATTTATTCCTTTAACATTTACAGTAGTGCTTTTATAAGGCATGTGATGAAATCATAATATGTGCCGTTAGCAATGAAACAATGAAGGTGTTGATTATCAATAGGAAACGTGGATGTTAAACACGTGAAATTGGAATACAAAACATAACAAAAAGCTAAAGTTTACCATGTCTCAAAGGAAAAAATTAGTAAGCCATGAATAATAAACAGAGAAAATATTTTTAAAAGGTAGGGTGTCTGAGAATCTCTGAGATCAGTTTAGCATATATGAACCACACTTATATATATAGCAGATTACCAAAACTCAGACTGACTTTGGCCACTGTATGAGGGCAGGATTTCTGGAAGAATGAGCTGTACTGAAACAGTTTCTACAATATATTAGGCACAGATATGCTTTCCTTCCATGCTGGGCATGTGGAACTTTTCCCACCTGTTTATTTTTCCTTAAACAAACATATTATGTGATATAACTAGTCCAAAGAAAATTTTCTCTTCCTCTACATGAATGAACTCCCCTCTTGCCCTTTTGCTAAATCCTGGAGCTCTGATGTAGTCAAGATCTTACATTACATCCATGTCACTTTTTTGAATCATTTCCATGGTATAGTGCTTTGAATTACTTTCAAGCATTTAATCGGCTTCTGTTTAAGTCAGTTTTCTCCTTTGACAGTGTAAATTTATTTTCCAAATGCAAATGTATTATAATACAGACTGGACTTTCTGTCTGTGCTGTTGTGAGATTTTTAACAAAAAACAAGGGCTTTTATAGCTGAAAGAAGTGGCAAAATGAAAAATGTTTCATCAGGTTTGTACTGTATCTCTCGTGACAATTATTGCATACTGTGGTTGTTTATTTTCTTTTCAACATTGGAAAAAGCCAGATTTTTTTCCCCCCCCATGGAAATAGGTAGCTCCTAAGGGAATGGTTCCAGGTGTCCAAAATACAAGGAAGAAAATTTCTGATAATGGATTTAGACTTATTCTGTGGTAAAGATAGTAGGCTCTGGAGTCACAGTTTTAGAGCTCTGATACTTAATAGCTTGGAGCTCTTTGGCAAAATTATATGCCCGTTCTATGCCTCAGTTTCCTCATTGGTAGAATGAGGGTGACAATGGTGTTCACTCGTTGGATTAAGGAATACTTTAAATGAGAGAGAACAGATGATGTGTTTGTACTCATTAAATGCTTGACAAATACTAGTTATTACTAAGATTTATACATGGGATCATTATATAAAGTAGCAATTTTCCCAAATGGTAAAGGGAAGAATCGCTAAGAAAAAACTTAAACATTTCTATTGCTTTTAGTTTACAGCTGATGAAATTGAGACTCAAAGAGGTGACAGCTCAATATATCCACGTTAATTATCTAAGAAGATAAATAGAAGTTAATCTTCTAATCTCACTATTTTATCATATGGCATTATGTAAAGTAAAAACTTTATGGTACTATAAATTATTTTTGCCCACATTTTGAGTTTTTCTGATTTGTATACTTCTAAAATTTTTCATCTGGCAAATTTTCCATTACTACGCATATCATGTTTCATGTATTTTGAAGTGTAAATCGTATGAATAAATAAACAATAAATGCTGTTGCAGTTTGAGGACATTATTTACGTATGACTTCTCTGTACCCCACTTAAATTAAGAACCAATTGACAGAATATCCCTAAGTCAGTTAGAATGAGAAAATGATAGTGATTCTCAAACAGATGAATCTATATTGTAAGGATGGCTGAGGGTGAAAGCATGGGTTTGCCATTGCTTTCCTTTTGCCTTTTCTAGACTTTGGAACAGCCAGCCTGAGGGTAAGTTTGCTGTGCAGAGTGGACATTTACCTAGGATCACCACACCACTTCCCACTCCAGCTTTTGTTTGATGAGCTCCAGCCAGATGAGAGAAGCATGGGCCCCTTACCCATTCATTTCCATGCAGAGGAGTAAGGGAGAGAACAATGCAATTTAAAACACAAATCAGCAGGTTCTAAGTAACTGTAAATGAGGAGAATGAAGAGATGAAACCATAGATGCCTGCTTCTTAAAGTTAGACTACTTGGCCCGAATGCTTGCAATCCACGACAGTTGTACAAGATTATCCTAGAGGCTCTTGCCTAAGAAATAACATAACAAAGTTAATTAAAATGTGAGAACATAGAAAGGAAGAGTCCAAAGAATCAATGGTGGACATTGATGTCATTTTTTCCAAAGTTCAAGAGAACAAGTTGAAAAATTGTTAAAACTACTAAGAAAATTCTATAAAGAGACCAAATACTAGATCTTTGCCTTATACTAGAGGAGAATTCCAGCATAATAATTTAAATATGGAAATTAATCAACTATTAGATTTAGAGAGACAAATCAGTGGCCCTAGTGGCTAATCTCCTTTCCTCCCTTGGCTGCTTAGCAGAGAGCTGGCTCAGCAGGTCTGAGTCAGTTTAAGAGAAGGACAGCCACGGGGGGCCAACAGGCTCCCAGTTTCTAACATGGCCATCCTCTGAGAAGGATCCCTGTTACAGATTACATAGATTTCTCTGCCCCTTGGCCTTACAAGTATGTGGGGCATTCCTGACTCAAAGCCCCTCTCCACTGCAACATTGGCTTTGTGCACAAAGACATGAGCAGTGGGTGATGAGAGGTGAGGGATGGGGATGGGGTGTGCTCCATGGCTTCTCTGCTTATTTGTTTTCCCCTGATAACCCCAAAGTTATATCTGCACTGTGTGGTGCCAGTGGTGTGTGCCCATGATCCCTATACTCACAAAAGTGTAAGCAAATATTCATATCCTTTTAGGATAAAGAAGATCTCTAAGCATAACACCAAAGCAAAAAATGCAAAGGCAAGGAATTACAGATTCAACTAAATAAGACTTTGGTATGTTAAATGATCCTAAAAGCAAAATGAGGATCAAAAGGCCACATGTAGAAATTGTGTTAGCATGTCTTATATGTCAATTTTAAAAAGACATATATTGCTTAATGGAAAAATAGGCAGAGGCATAAATAATGGGCATAAATAATATCCAAATGTCCAGTGATCAGTTTATAAATATATAAGGCAAAATATGTAAATTAAAACAATAATTAGATACATCTTTTGCTTCTCAAATTGAGCATATAAAATAGCTGTCATTGAGTGTTGAGAGTCAGGTGATCACATGACCACATTACACTATTAGTAGGAGCATTTTGGCCTTGTTTTTTAATGCAGAAAAAAATTGATAGCAACCTAAATTCTAACAGCAAAGAATTGCTCAAGTAGCACAGTATTCATCTATCCAATGAAACATTATACAGCTATTAATGAGGTTTCATAAAAATACCTAATGGCTTAAAAATGTTGTCAATATGTAATTCAAGAATAAAAACTCTATCTCTCTTGTATTAGTCTGTTTCTGTTGCTTATAACAGGATAACTGAAACTGAGTAATTTATAAAGAAATAAAAGTTATTTATTACATTTTGGAGGCTGGAAATTCCACAGTCCAGGGGGCGCATCTGGTGAGGGCCTCCTTGGTGGTGGGTATACAGTGACACAGGGCACATGGTGAATGGCTGAGCAAGAGAGAGCTAACCTCCTCACTTGCTCTCCTTTTAAAGCCATCAGAACCATGCTCACCCATTAAACCACCAATGGATTAATCCATTCATGAGTGTGCAGTCCTCACAAACAAACCTCCTCTTAAAGGCCCCATCTTTTAATTACAATAGGATTTCCCACCCTCTTAACACTGTTACAGTGTAGATTGTTTCCAATACATGAACCTTGGGGGACACAGTTAACCCATAGCACTTGTTATCCAGGAAGGAAGACAATCTCTAGTATTATCTCTAGGTAGTGAAATTATAGGGTCCTAATGTGTTTTTCTGCATTTCAATCTTTTTTCCCCCCAAAATTTAACACAACATGTTACTTTGTGTGGTCACAAACATTTTATTTTTGTTTGAAAGGCATACACATGTGAAATTATGTATTGTATTAAAATTTAGAGATTTTAAACCCAGGGTTTTTACTTTTGAAACCATTATCCTCATCCTTACTAGACTTAATTCCTTCAAGAGTTTGCCCTAGGGAAAGGATGTCCAAAATCCAAAGACAAATTTAAAGCCTCATAACAGAAACATAGTCTTAAAACAGCTTATATTTCAAAAGCTGGGTTTTGTGGGGAGGAAGTATCTTTTGAGGGTCAAAGGCTAAAAGCTGGAGGGATTCAGGGCATGTATGAAAAATAATAAAGTGGGGGAAATGCAAGCTGATGCACTTTTTTTCCGCCTGTTAATATAACTAAAGTTTAGCCAGCTGGACATAAGAGAATTGGAAGTGTATTTGACGAGAACTTAGACACTGGTGGGTCCCTGGGAAATGGTCCAGTGTCCCGCTCTCTAGGCACGTTTTGACACATGGTAGCAAGCCAAGACAACTGAAACTCAAGACATGTTGTAGGAAATCCTGGTGCATAGGGATCTCTACTTAGCTTCCAAAGTGTGGCCGGGGTTGTAAGCCCCAAAGAAATGCTCTGTATCCAGCATGGCGCCTGGGAAGGTGGCTTGAAGGCAGACACACAAAGTCAAGTTCACCTTGGTAGGTGTAAAGAGGTCTTGCATTCCTAACTTGGAGGATACAATAAACTGGACAAGATGGAAACTGGAAAGCAAATTGGGACATCTGTGTTAAAAGGTAAATGCAGGGACAACAATAAGAATTGTACAAAAGCGTGAATTGCACATCACATCAGAAAGGAAGGACAGACAGATGCCAATGACCTTGGATTAGACACTTGTCCCCAGAGGCCAGTGTGATACCAGAAAGAAAAATTTTTTTTTTTTTCCTTTTTGTCTTTTTTCGTGTCCGGCAATGGATCGCAACCCTCAGTGTCGCGCCCGTGCCGGACCGGGACCGGCAACGGGATCGCAACCCTCGGTGCTGCATCCGCACCTCGCTCAGCCAGTGAGCGGGAACCGGTCTGTATGTGGGATCCGAACCCTCGGCGGGAGCGCCGCTGCACTCCCAAGCAGCGCACTGTAGCAGTGCGCCACCGGGCCAGCCCAGAAAGAAAAAAAAAAAAAAAAATTTAACCCTAGGAGGATGAAAAGGGAAATGGAGATGAGGAGATTTCTGGACTGATCAAATATTTTCTTCAAAGAAGGTATGTTTAAGCCAGAAAAAAAAAAAAACTGAGTTTATTTTGCATTGGCAAGATCACATGTTTTGTCAATGGTTAAAATGGGGGTTCACAAGGTAAGTTCAGTTATAGAAAGAAATTATAAAAGCTACATTTTTCATGCCTGAGTTATGTAAAATGCATATCTCGATTAAAAGAGAAATGGTTATTTGTAATTCTGTTTGAGGTCACATTGACATAATTTATTCATATTTTAGAAAATGGGATTTAGATGGTTTTCATTGAAGAGATACTTCTGTGCAGATATATTTTCTTTTGAACAACATGTACTTTTCAACCAAATGCTTAATAAGCATGTCTATATTTTCCAAAGGTAAAAGGTGGCCTAAAGGGAGGAGAAGAAAAATACCAAAATGATATTCCTAAAATGTTTTCATAATATTCATTCCTCCTTAAACATAAAAAAAATACCCTAATACATCTTACTCTAAATACAGACTGGAAAACTAAAAAAACTGGATTATATAGCCAAGAGGAAATGACATTATGAAATGCTCTAACTGACTTTACTCCATCACCTTTTAAATAAAAGAAACAGAAACAAATGCCAGGAATGTGTTTTCAAGAATGAGCTTTTTGCTTGTTACATTTCATTCTGGCTATAAGTATGTCCTGCAAATAAAATTAAAAGAGGACATCTATTTGTTTTCATAAGAATGAAATAGTTTGTATGTCACCTATTAAATACCATTGTCATGCCAGCATTTTTTCTTTTCTTTAAATCTTTCTATTTAGAAATAATTTTAAGCTATTGAAGAGAAATAAGCACAATGCAAAGAAAACCTCTATACCCGTCACCCAGATTCATTTATTCTTAGCTATCATTTTTAATGACACTTAAATAATTTTTAATGCATTAAGTACGTTAACAAAAGTTAGTGTTGTGTTGTTTTGTGTGTGTTTATAGGCAGCATCCCTGTCTCCCACAGTTTTGGGAGAACCTCCTAACAATTCTAGCTAATGAATAAATTGAACAAACAAACAAACAAACAAATAAATAAATAAATGAACCATAAGCAAACAACTCTTAATCACAAGTAAAATTTTTAAAGCAAAAGCTGCATTCTCCAACCTCACTGTTCCTCTCTATGACTAACAGTATCTTGTAAATCTTTCAAGAAATATTCTAAGTATGCACCAAGTTGCTATAGCTGCAACAATAAGTATATAGTTACAGATATAGAAATATAAATACATTTGTAGCTTGAATTGTAGATTTAAATTTAGAAATCCTTTTTTCATATTTTACCTAGTGGGATTATGTTCAACACACTCCTCTGCAGCTTGCTCTTTTCATGTGACAATCTCCCTGAATTAGCCTGTGATATTAGTTTATATAGATCTGCCTCAGTCTTTCTGAAGGCTGTGTAGTATTTCAGGATATAGATGTGCTATAATATTTTAATCCATACCCCAAATAATAAGCATTTAATTTTCTTTCTTTTTTTTATTGCTGTTAGAAAACTGACACACAAAGATTTGCTGTGTTGCTGTGTGTTTCCTTCTCTTTCATGAGATTTTTCTATAAAATAGTTTTTTAGTAGGGAAGGGGTGGTTAATGAGAAATTGATAAAGGGCCACAAAAAATGATTACAATGTGTAAGTTTGAATATACTAATTATCCTGATTTGGGTATCACATATTATACACAGGTATTGATATTCAATGCTATACCCCACAGATATGTACAATCTATTATGTTTCAATAAAAAAATGAACAAACTGTGATAATTGTTAAATTATTATGATAATCATTGGAATTTCCTGTTTCTGGTGCATTCAGTAAATGTTTGAAGGAGGAAAGAAGGGAGGTAGGAAGAAAGGAAAGAAATCAGGTAGGCTAGTTTTGGGTAGACAGAGGTTTATTCACAAAAGTAAAAGAATGGGGACCTTCCAGCCGAGATTGTGATTTCCTGTGCTTACCAATTTTATATTGTGAACTTTTTTGTCTTCCAGAGGCCAGCTTAAATGTTACTTCCTCAGGAAGTATATAACAACTAGAATATTACTTTTATTGTATGGTTCTGTGGTACTCTCAACTTCTTCACCACACTCGAATTTTTTTTCTTTATTTGTTTCTTTATACAAGAAACAAGAAACACTATAAAAATAGAGACCTCGCCTGTCTTGTTAATGTATTCTCTACTTCGTAAGGTTATCTAGATGCTCATCATTTATTAAAAGCAAAAAAGCTGGGGGAGAGAAAGAGTGACAGATATAGAGACCTACAGAGACAGAGAGCGTAAGTGGGGAAGGGAAGAAGGAATGGAGAGGGAGGAAAGAGGGAAACAAGAAGGTCGATGTTGTCAGAAGTTAGAGCTGTAAACACTGGAGAAATAGATAAGACAAGGAAAAAAACCAGAAAACACTGAAATATAAGAATTTCAGTGTTTTCTGACTTTGGAAATCAGGTAAAAATTGTGTCATTTTCCAGAAAATCAAAGGAGCTGATGATGATAGCTCAGCCTCTGGCTGTTGGGTGAGAGCTATGAACATTGGAAGGGCATGGGTCCGGAATAAGAAGGATTGTTTTGAGGGCTTATTTTGTATTTTAAGTTGTGCAAAGAGAACTGGGAAATATGTCACTGTAAAGGCGAAGCCTGCTTTCTATTCCCCAATGCTGTGGGAAGAGAAATTTAATTATGATCATGAATCTTTCATAGTGGGGTCAGCTTGGAAATTGCATTGAACTAGGAGCCCATGTAATGTAACAATGTGAAGGTTATATGAGGCAGTTTTGCTTATTTTCATTTTAGATTAGAATGTACCATAGTGAAGACATTTACAAAGCGTTTCCTAGCTAAAAATCTTTTTATTTCTACTACATTAGAATTGTGTATACATATATGTGTGTGCGTATATATAATATATACGCACACACACATATATATAAGTATAACGTATGGAGATAGTCACATTAAAGATATGTGCTATGTGGCCGGCCCGGTGGCACACTGCTACACTGCACCGCTTGGGAGCACAGCGGCGCTCCCGCCGAGGGTTCAGATCCCACATACAGACCGGCCGCTCACTGGCTGAGCGAGGTGCGGACGCAACACCGAGGGTTGCGATCCCGTTGCCGGTCCCGGTCCGGTTAGGGCGTGACACTGAGGGTTGCGATCCATTGCCGGTCACGAAGAAAGACAAAAAAAAAAAGATATGTGCTATGTTAACTTTTCTACAATTCAAATGTGTTGTCAAACCTAAATAATTAGGAAACAGGTTATTCATTTTATAAGCTGCTTGCTGCTTCTGTCTTACAATCTCCTTTTTGGTCCATGTGTCTTGTTTTCACCAACATTGAAAGTGAATTCATGAAAGAAAAGTAAAATTCAAATAATTAATAAAAGTGTGCTTTTTTTTTGTTTTGTTTTACTTATCAACAGTCTCACACCTATCAATATGCCTGACTGGTAACTGATTCCAATAGTACCAGAGGGTGGGACTCAAGTTATGCTTTGGATGGGAAGATTTGTTAACATATGGAATATCCCTTACTTGGATTTCCTCTCTTAGTTTATTGAGGCTAAATCAACAGGAAGCTGATACTCATACCTTGAAGAAGCAACTGGCAGAAAGTACTGCTCATGGAAAAGTTTCCTTTACAACTTAGGAAAACATTTTGGCTTCATCCTACATGTATATGCATAACTCCAAGGTCTATTGCTACTGTTTTCCGAATTGCTCACTGGCTTGGTGAATGGAAGTTACTACTAGTGCTTTTATTGCTGTGTACAGATGTTGATATTTTCCATGATTTTCTTAGAGTAAATGGAGGGCTTTCATATTGAAAAAACTCATTTTGAATTTAATAAAGGAACTTAGATTTCCACTTTTAAAAGATTTATACAACCCCTACATTTTTATTCTTATTTCTTAAAGTTTGTTTAAAGAACCTGTCCTCCTTGGCATTGATAGAAAGCAGATGTTACCGATGAGATGAAGCCAGAAGAGTTAATGAGTAGCAATAGAGAGCTAGAAACAGAATAACCATGCTGAGGGTCAGAAATGGGTTAGAATCTTTGTGTAAAACTGGGTAAAGCTTGTAGAGTGTGTGTGTGTGTGTGTGTGTGTGTGGGCGCACAGAAAGAGGATGCGAGAATGATGAAAAGGATTTGAAGAGAAGCAAATGGATTAAAATGTTTTATGATAAAATCTAATTCTAAAAACGTCTTGGAATTACCTACGTTTAAATCTATTTTAATTCAGTATTTGAGGTTCACATAGTGGAACTACTCTCAAGGCTAATAATACCATACAAACGGAATGTATGGTTGAATTCCTTCAAAAAGTTCCCAAGGTCTTTAGTATACATTTATTTGCTATTTGCGCACCTTACTATGTCCAGAAACATAAGGAGTTTTTTGGTTTCTTGGTTTTTTTTCTAATTTACATTATGTTAAGTAATGTGGCTTTGTAAATAATAGGACTCTTGCCTTGTGTGTAATTATTGACATTAGCAAAACTTTACGGTGAAATCTGAATTATAATAATAATAGAGCTTTTTTCTGTGCTATTATTTGACTATGTTATGAAATCTTGATAATTATATCAACACTGTTCATGTAAATATTTCCAAGGTCAAGAAACTATCTGGTGAGAGAAGGAAAGTGTTTAAGAGGGATGTCCTTTAAGAAATGTTTTAGGCTTGAGGTTATAGGGTTTATTTACTATAGCATAAAGATTATTTAGATCTTTTTTTCGATGTCGGATTACATCAACAGAATCTTTCTTTAATATCATATGAGTGTGAAGCAATACAGAGTCATAAGTGCTAATGTTATTTTTATTTTTGTTCATTTTTATAATGGGCCAAAGTAATAATGGAATATATGGTGATTTTTTCATGCCATATTTAATGTTTACAACTTTTAGTATTTTATGTTTATATGACATTTGTGGGATTTTTAATAATTGTTATTTTCTATGCAATGGTATGTTTTGGTAGCTTTCCAGGGATACCTAGCCTGTCTATATATTTGCATGTTTGTATGCTACATTCTATAGATTTTTGTGCTCATATATCTCTGTGCCTATTAATGGGTTCCATCTGGTAAAATAATTTTTTCTTGAATAGTCTGTCAATGACCCTCAAAATGATAGAGTGAAAAGAAGCCCAAAATTATAAACTGCTTGAACAAACCAAATATACTTCAATTGTTTTATTCTTCTCCAAATCATATCTGGGAACCATTTTTCCCATGGGAAGTTTCTTAAGACTTTACAAAAGGCTGAAAAATGTTCATTGGTGTCTATGGATTTTCAGACAATGTGCATACTTATTTTATCTTTATACTTTATGAAGTAGTTCTAAGTAATTTATTAATTGAAGAGATTCTTATTTTCCTTTGTATCTCCTCTTTCTGATCACATTAACAACTTCTCTAATTTATTATATTTTTATTTTTTTACTTTAGCATTTACTTGTACATATTGTGGTGTCATTTCAGTACATGCATATACTGCACAATGATTCACTTAGGGTCAATGGCGTAGTTTTGTACCACTTCTTCATAGTTTAGTCCACCACTTCTCAAATTTAACAGAAGCTCTAATAAAAGTAAATGACACCAGTGAGGTGTGGAGGAAAATGAGATTCTGCTTTCTCTTCATAGAATGCATTACACTAATTTCACAGGAGTGAATATCACTGAACTCACCAGCACCCCCACTTCTAACTCTACCCCACCCCTTCAAGACTTAGTACTGAAGTGGTGAAAAGATTCACATTTAAGGAAAAGAGAGCATGCAAATTTAGTGCCTATAGAGAAATAGCCACCACTTCATGTTTTTATCTCCCATTCTGTCTTGTGCCTTTCCCACAACACCATCACATTCTTTCTCAACTCGTGGTAATTGACATGTATATCTCCTCTTTTTTACATTTTGGGTGGGTGGGGGGTAAAGAAAACATTTACTTCAGTAATTATAAAATCTCAGAAATTTATCGATTATTCATTCTAATGAGTGAAGGTTTGAGTTGGGTGCCTGAAAATTACATTTTAAAAAGTCAAATTCGATTTGCATATCCAGGATAAATTTTCTGAGACTCAGTTTCTTAGCCCAGAACTTTGAAAAGAGTAGTTCAGAATAGATGTTAGTTTGATCAATGTAATTTAAAGAACTTTTAAGTTTCTGTCAGAATGGACCTAAAGCGAAAAAGTCCTTTGGGACCTTATTTTCGATACTATGAGATCAACAAAAGCTCCTTTCTAAATGCAAACCTATTGCTCATATTCAATGATAATAATAAAGGCTTTTTATATCCAGATCACTATCTCAAACCTTGTTATTATCCCAGAAACTTGCTGGCAGGAGGGTTTCATCAGTCATGGTTAAATTGCTTTGGGTGGCCTGTACCATTATGTCATTATCAGTTGGGGGATGAGCTGGTCACACTGTAGTTTCACTAAATTGTTCTATCAGCTCTCCAGAAGTAAATGCAAATAAATGGGTTCCAAATCCCTTCAGAGCACACTGTAAATCTTTGTAACTTTATGGCCAAATGGTAAACCGCAGGACCACAGGACTCAATTCCCTTGAGACAGTCCTGTTATTCCTGTCAGACTTTTCTTCCCTCATTCATCAGCTGGGAGCTTTCATCTCCTTTTAAAGACATGGCCTTTCTAGTAGGGGTGAAATTACACCTGTCAGTAATAAACGTTCTCAGTGCTTTCTATCATTCTGTCATTTCACAAAAGAAATTAAAAGGAAACGTAGCCTATTCCATATTAAGTTAATGACACTTTTTTCTTCTTTTGTTATAATACTTTTAAATACTTTCCAGTTATGTAGTTGTTAAGCAAATTTTTTAAATATTCACTTTTAAATACTTTTCAGTTATGTAATTGTTAAATAAATTTTTAAAATATTTAAATCAGGGACATACAGTAAACTGGGTAAAGTAGTTTCCAAGAGAGCTATATGTTATATTTCAATAATTGCATTAAACTTATTTGACAGAAAGATTTAACTGTATACACAATCCACAACAGCAATCTAAATGTGCCCCTTAACACACTTGTTCTGTTTATTTTTTCTACGTTACACTCTGATAACTTTGTGGTTTCCCATAGCACCATACAGCAGGTGCACCTGTGCACCGCCATTTTATTTACATAAAGAACAAAGTTAATGTTTTATCAAATCCAGGCCCCACCTGGGTTGGGACATTAGTAGGAAGCAGGGTTCAAATTAAAATTGCGACTTGCTTTTAGCCTGATATTTGAACTCCAAGGAGGAAACCCTCTTGAGTTCTTTTGAAAGTTTCGAGGACTTCGTCTCTTAATTCCTCATTAACTGAAGGATAAAAAGGGAGGTGGAAAACTGATAGATTTCCTGTAGATCCTGCCACTCACCATGGTAGGTCATGATTTAAGAAATGAGAATAACTGCCCCCATCGTACACTGTCCCAGGCAGAGAATTCTTAAAAACAAGTGTATTTGGCTTGACGTACCTGAGTGTGAAAGCAAATGTTTTGGTTAATGTCCTAGAACTGAAGTGGATAAATGAATGTTGTGTGAACTTTACAAATCACTGACGGTGTGGTCATACTCTAAAGCTTTTTTTGTTTGTTTGTTTCTATCTCAAAGAGAAAGTATGTACCAAATGTTTTTAATTAATGATACAGCTAAGAATATATGAAAACAATTACCCACCCACAATTATTAGCAAAACATTATGTTTTATTTTTTCCAGAACTCAAAGGAAGTATATAATTCCTCTATCTCTATATGCTCTCTCTTACTTTTGGTCTTCCTTTTTCTTCGTTCTTTTAAGGAGAAAAATAGCATAGTAAACTGAAAACAGAAACTAAAGCAGTGAGAAAGAAAGATTAACTAAAGAATTTAATCTCAAAAGCACAATGCTGATTTAATTTCTCTGGAAATGATTATAAGTACTAACATTAGAGTTTGATAAGAAAAAACCTACAGTATCTATTTAAAGCCTAATCACCTAGTATCCTTATTTATAGAAACCCATCCATTTATGGGACTGAAAATGAATTACTATTATGTAATATTGTGTTTTGTGAAATCTCTATGTCTATATAAATAATTTGAGAAATTGAATTAACCTTATTTGTATACCCAAATTATCCTCATATTAAAATTTTTTCTGTGGTTTAATTTAAAGTGTTTCAATAATACTTCTACTTAAATAGAAGTGGAACTTAACACTCTCAACTGTCAGAATTAAGTACAAATATGCCTTTGAAATCCCAAACCCTAATATTGTGGCCTTGGGCTCTCACTTCGAGTCTTCTTCCATTTAGCACATGGTTCTTAACAAACTTGATTATCAGTTTTATTCACCTTCAAAAAGTAAGAAGCATCAAACTAAAAGAATCAATGGGCCAGCCCGGTGGCGCACTGCTACAGTGCGCCACTTCGGAACGCGACAGCGCTCCCGCCGAGGGTTCGGATCCCACATTCAGACCGGTTCCTGCTCACTGGCTGAGCAAGATGCAGGTGCAACACTGAGGGTTGCGATCCCGTTGCCGGTCCCGGTCCGGTACGGGCGCGACACTGAGGGTTGCGATCCATTGCTGGACACGAAAAAAGACAAAAAGGAAAAAAAAAACTAAAAGAATCAAGTACAACAGTGAGAAGGGAAAGACAAACAGCCTACGAGAGGTAGGAAAAGTCACAGTAATGCTCTGGACATGTTATTAGGATCTCTCACATGCATTAGCACAGTTGAGTCCCCACAGCCCTACATGAGGTATATGACTTATTTCCCAGAGAAGTTAGCTAAGGCACAGGGAGCAGTGTAGTTTCTCCAAGGCCAGAGAGTGGCAGAATTGGGATAAACTCAAGGTATTTTGTTTTAACTCAGTTGTGAATATTTACAGGGATAACGGAAGTCACTATACCAGTTTAAATGTTGTCTAGTATATTCTGTTGGAGCAAGAAGTGGAGAATTCATTTTAGAAATATTCCATAGAAATGTTAACATGTACAGAGCTTTGGCATCACATCTTTTGTGGAACCTCACATTTTCTAAGGATAATTAATGTATTATTTTACTTTTTGTTATCATTACTAGAATCATTTAACTCTAAAACTGATGTAGCATTTATTGTATCTCAAATAAATTCAAAGGGTTAATTCAACTTAATTCATTGCCGCAAAAATTACATTATATCTTTTGTTATCTCTCCAAAACTAGGTCACATGCATAATACCAATCAAAACAAATAGAAACCCTTGTTCCTCTGCCACTCCATCTCCTCCTCCAAAATTTCAGCTGAATTTTATGTTTTACTGATATGCATATTTGACACATAGCAATGTTTTACAAAATGCATTCCATCCATCACCTGCATCAGAATCACCTATGTTGCTTTTGTAGAAAGGTGACCACTGAATTAAGTCATCTGGATTTGGGGCTTAGGCTCATTAAAGTTTGAGACCCATTGACTTTCAGTTTAGCATTGTTTTCCTTAGCACTTTAAGGCGGTGCTGCTCTGCAACTGACTGCATTTCACAGCCCACCTATACCTGCAAAGACCAAAGTACTGTTGATTGAAGCAAAAATGATGGGGAAAACAGACATGTCCCTTCAGTTTATAACCCTGATCACTTTCGACTGTGTTCTTCCCTGTACCTTTGCCACAGAAAAGCAGGTGATTCATTCTGTCTAGTTTATTTTATGTATTGCTATTGTTTCCCAGTTAGTATGCAGTTGGGTTTTGTTATTTGAAACTATAGTTTGGGAGCACCCCCCATCTGTTAAGGACATAAATAATTTTGTATTCCATTTTCCCTTTCTGTATATGTAACACATCATCTATTTGCAAGTTAAATTTACTTCAACAGAATGTCCATGTCAGTTTGCACTGAAATTATATCCTGTTTTTTCTATCTTAATGGAAAGACTTTTGGTTAAAATTAACTGCTACTTAGAATATTTTAAGTCTTCAAGGAGTGATTTAAAACAAATAGAAAATGTGTTCATGACAAAGTGTCCTACGAGGTGCTTTTGTGTGACTAATAATAACCTGATCCCATATCTCGATATTTAATAGAGATGACAGACAGTCCTTGCCGGTGGGTGAGGCACTGACTCTAAATTAAGGCACTTCTATTGAAAGGAGACCTTGACCCAACAGACATCACAGATACTGTAATTACAGAAGACGGCTCTGATTTGATGTGGGTAATGGGAAGAATGGAGACTGGGTATTCTGCTGGAGTAGCATGTGTTATGTGTGTATTTGGAAGCCTACAGCCTTCTAAAAGGTTGGGAAGTAAAGTTAATATAGTCTGGTTGACAGAGAAATTAGAAGACTTAGGACAATGCTTTTTCTCTTCTTTCATTTTTTCTTCTAACTTGAAAGATTAAATACTGATAATTGTTGGCAATGTGGCTCTTTCTGAATATGGTTACAAGTCTTGAACCATTTATTAAAAAATTCATGAAAACATTGCTTACACATGGTGTTAGTGTTGTTTGAAGTTGAAAGGTTTTGAAATGGATCTGATCAAAAGAGAGAAACACGATTTATTGTCAACATGTGGGAGACACCTTTGGTTGCACATATACCAAAACACTGTGAATCAGTATATTTAATTATAGCCCCAGGTTTCACATTTAATCATTGATATACTTAAATGTTTATCAGCTAATTATATTTAAAATATGATTTTATATTATGTATTTCCTCAGTGGTAAGGAATATTAAACTTCATTCATATTTTAGTAATATACTTTACTTGAAAAAATACTATTTCTTACCCTCTATGCAGCAAATAAATTTTAGCTAATACTGAGAACCAAAGCTGCTAATATTGACTAATCTGAACAAATTAGTTTACCAAACTCTGGGGACTGTGATTTGAGTTTAGGAAACTACAAACAATCAGAGCACAGAATTTAGAAATCACTGACTATCTACTGGTCAAACATTGTTCATTGGCTAGGTAAACAGTGATAAGGACAAGTGCAAAGTAAATAACAATGTGTTTAGCTAAAACAATGTGTTTTTCTAATATTTCTATCTATTTATAACAAAGTATTATGAGTTATTGGAAGTCAAACTTATTTGCTAAGTAAAGATTTAAGAATATTTTAATACCTCACTGCAATGTGTCTATGTTGCATTAGAAAGCTGATGCCACTAAGGTAGGCATGTATCTTGCACCTTCTAGCAAGAATAGTTTATAAGCAATTTATGTCTTCCCCATTTCACTCAGCGCCCTCTGCAAGACATTGAGGAGAACATAAGGCACTTCTATTGAAAGAAACCATGTTATTGCTTATGGCCATGGAGTAGAGTGGGTTTCTGGGCCCTCAATGCCTTCTTCAAAGTATAGTACCTTGTGAGCCACCCTCAACTCTATTCCTTCAGCTGTCAGTGAATGGGTAATTAGCTTTAATTTTTCACTTCTTAGTTACTAATCCTGTCTAGAAAAGAGAAGCTATTTTCTCTCACTGGTAATATAACAAGATGTCTAAGAATTAACTTCACCTAAAATAACAAATATTACATTGTATTGTATTATATCCTTTTTCCATGTGAGTTTTTGCTTGTGTGTCTTCCCAGCTAAACTGTAAAGTTTTATTTGTGTATTTCCAGTGCCTAGGACTGGAGCCAAGCCAAAGAGGCCCTGCTTTATGACCTTAGGCCTACTGTCTGCCCCCAAACATACAAAGTAGATCACAGTCGAAGCTGAACTCATTAGTTGTGAATGCTAACACGGCATATAATAGAAGGACTTTGTAAGGGCTATAAAGTTATACACACACACACACACACACAATTTTTAATACATAATATATACATATATACATAAATATATATAATATCCCTGAGCTGAATAGACCATGGAGAGCATCTAGTCTTAACTTTTACAAAAGAAAAACCACAAGCTAAGTGAAGAAAAGTGACTTTCCCGTGGTCCTGATGCAAGTTAACAGCTAAGTTGAGGCAGCCAGGACTCCTGACACCTGGGCTACGCTCGTCCCAATTCACTACATGCTTTCCCGTGGGCTGTAAAAATTTGTGTTTAATTAGTCATGACACTTCTCAGATTTGTGTGAGGCACTGACAGTTCCAGCATATCAGCTGGATCAAAGATGCAAATACTTAACTGAGCAAGTGCATACATTTCTAATGAGAAATGAGCAGAAAATAGAACATGTTTATAGAAGTATAATTAGAAATGCACACTTATTTTCCAAATTATAAATACTAAATATTTAATAAATTAACAGTGCTAGCAAAGATTCTGGTATGCATTGCTAGTAGAAATATTCCTTGACACAACATTTTTGAAAAGTTATCTATCCCTATGCAAACTAAAATGTACATAGCCTTTGATCAGCATTTTCCCCTCTTGAAACTATCTATAAAGATAGAATTGTAAAGAAATATGGGTGAGGATATTAAACCACTGCTTATAGTAGCCAAAAAGAAAATAAAGAAAACTTAGGTAGTCCATCATTGATAGAACGGTATTTATAAAAATAACAGAATTGTGAATATCAATAAGGCCCGTGGGGACAGATTGAGGTTAGTACTGAATGGTAAGGTTTGGGAGTGTCTCTGTCTTTTAGTTGCCATGCGATCTCTGCGAAACATGTCATCTTTACCTGATGTTGCTTAAAAAATAAAAAATAGAGGAAATATGATATCTGTATATTTCATATTTATTATTTAGTTGATCTTTTATTACCCATCACTTTTTTAAGTCATTCGGAAATCAGAGACAGTTTGAAGTGATTAAATATTTTTAGATGGTAATCGATTGTTCTGCCTGTACATGTGAAAATACAAACAAGATATGAAAAGAATTACCTCTACAACATTAAAATCCAGCTAAAAACAGTTTACTCCCAAAGTAAATATTTGGGAAAGATTACCACTCTTAAGTTCAAACTTTATTCTGATGTGTTAGGAATGAGTCACAAATCAAACTCATTTAATCGAAATGCCACAAGGTGGCAGTGGCCTGTTCAAGGTGTAGTCATGGAGGGCACTAAAGGACCACCTCTTTAGAGTTGACATTCCATTTCCTTCTTATGTTTTTGATAATTAATCTTCCTGCTTGTGACACAGAGAATTTTCTGAATATATTCAGTGTTGAGAAACATTTAATGACTCATTTTCATGACCTTTATTATTCTATTTAATGCTAAAATAAGTAAAGAAGAAACCAATAAGGGAAGAAAACATATTTATTTTATATTATGTGCCACCATGTAACTAGATGCCTTATGTATATTATGTATATAGAATAGTTAAATATTCAGAAGATATTCAATAATCCTGAAGGACTGAATGCAGGAGTGTATTTTTCATCATCTCCAATTGCAGTGTAGTCAACAAAGAGGTATTTACCAAGCATCTATTAAAACTCTTATTCTCCAGGGAATTAACAATGGCTGTGACAGTTGATTTGATTTGCCTACTTAAAATATCTATCCACACATATATTTTATGGATAGACATATTTTATTATGTCTAATACAATGATTTTGTATTATCTCTTTCTTCATCGCAATGGGGGAAGGTGAAATTGAGAGAATTTGTCACACTGCTGTTTAACTGTTCATTTTCCACTGTGAAAATGACTAATCTTTAAAATTATTATTTCCCAATTTTCATAGAAACATACTGATATATTAATGAAAACTACCATCAACAATCAGAAGCACTGTGAGAATAAGATGACATAGAGTTGTGGAAGCAATTTTTAAATATGTAATAAAATACAAGGCATAATTTTGTCATTGTTATTGTAATTAGATTGAATGCTAATCTTTTCATGAGTTAACATGTATGGAAAATGTTGTAAAAAAATCTACCCATCAGTGCACACTTGATTCAACACCTGCATGCAGAGTATGGTAGTCAAGGCTATGCGGCGAGTTTATAGACATAAGAATCTTCACAGTTTAACGTATGTCACTACCCTTGTTTGTTGGTGCACTAAGAGCTGTAAAACAACCTATAACTCCATTTAATTGTGGAAAATCAGTTAATGACTCCACAGATGAAGAAGGACAATTTGTTGAAAAAAGGGTGGCCATGGAGGTGACAGGGATAGTGTGGTGATGAAGGAGATGTTGCTCTGCTCTCGGGGATAGCAGATGAAGATCTCTATAAAGGCTCTGTGATTGAGAGCTACTGTGACTTGCTCCGAAGATGAACAACAGTTTTGAAATGAGTTTAACAAATTCTCATTTGTATTTTGGACTTTCTGTTTGCTCTACAATTGGGTGAACTTAATCTATATCGCTGCTGTTTTAGGGTGATGGCTTGATTCCTGATGCCATCCTGATAAATTCAGTTTATTCTCCTTATTCCTGTCATCGTTCTCATTACTTGATTTAATTAGTTCTTTTAGATCATCTTTAATCGACGTCACACTGACTGACTTGCAATCTCTCCTGCCTCTTTTGTCTACTTAAATCCGTTGCCTGCAGGAAGTCAGTAGAGAGCTGGCTTTGTAATAAGGCAGATCTGGATTCAAATTCTGGCTTAGTCACTCTTTAGATTGTAAGATTTTTGGCAATTTCACATCTATAAACATGTACAAACTAGGATACCTTAGGAAAAACCTTAGTAGAAACCATAATGTTGATATTATTTGTCTATTAATTGTCTATTCATTTTTAGTTTATTTCAAGGCAAAGAGAAAACATAAACTTATTTTTTTTAATAGGAAATAGCTTTGATAACCACCATTTTAATCGATCTACAGTACAATGATTGTTGGTTATCATAATCCTGACTCTAAACACATTCCAAGTTATACAATTCGTTACAAATTTTTTTTTTTTTTTTTTTTTTTTTTTTTTTTTTTTTTTTTCCGGT
>NW_007726441.1:407170-438173 GCF_000696425.1 Galeopterus variegatus
CCCGCAACACATCCCAACCCTCAGTGTTGCCCCCGTACCGGACCGGGGACCGGCAACGGGATCGCAACCCTCGGTGTTGCTCCCGCGCCTCGCTCAGCCAGTGAGCGGGAACCAGTCTGTATGTGGGATCCGAACCCTCGGGCGGGAGCGCCGCCACGCTTCCCAAGCGGCGCACTATCCAGTGCGCCACCGGGCCGGCCCTCGTTACAAAATTTTTAAAAACTCAGCAAATTAAGTGATGCAATATGTTGAAATTTTGGGAATCTTTTAATTAATTATTGAAGTATTAGATTTGTTAATATATATCAAAAGAAAACATACTGCATTGAAACTATTTGTCCCTCTATCTAGTGATTCTTTTTTCTTTTAAGTGCTTGCTTCTAGAGGTATCTTTCATTGTTTCCTCAAAACTCACAACTTATAAAATAGTTTCCTTGGTATACTATTTGAAAATATCCATTGCTTTTACATTTTGGAAACTGAGGAATTGTTCTATAATTTGTTTTTTCTCCTTCAAGAGAATCTTTATTTATTTTTGGATAAACTTGGATAAACTTGTCAGAATTTGAAATAGTCCAGGGAACTGGAAAGTGAATTTCTTTAAGAACATGTGACTTATTTCATAGAAGGAAAGATATAATGATGAAATATTTAGCATATACATTTAATTATTTAGTACATGGGATTTAAATGATTTATTCATTAAATTAATCATCCATTTATTATTCCGTAATATATCAACCATATTGGCATGATATTTTTACAAGTACGTAAATGAAATTCTTTGATTAATGGCAGATTTTCCATGAAACAAATGCCAAGAATGGGCAGATTTGTAAATTATGTTTTCATACCCAAACTTACTTAAGAGTTACATTAACATATTACTTTAGCACAAGATGTTTTAGAAATTAATTAGGTTTCAAATGAGAATAGACCCTCACCAATTCCCACTAATGACAGGAAGATGCCATTTAGACTGTTAAAATATTAAAATTAGGAAGCACGAAAGAACTATGATCAATTTCAGGGCACCTTTTCCTTTATGCTTCTTGATATACTGCTAGTGGCTGTGACATTTAAGAATATATCTTTCATGTTGAGAAAGAGGAGGTACTTCATTTTACCTCTTGTAATATTTAAGCACTGACATAATTCTCTCTGTATGAGCATATTGTTTTCAAGCTAGTCAGTTTACATACTTTTTTTGAAATATTTTTTCTTATTAATCCGTATCATCATGAGTTATAATTGTTTTAACCATGTTAAAAATTGTAAAAGCATTTGGGAAAAGAAGAGTTATTTAGAACATTTTTGTATAATTTCATGTTGTTGTTCATTTATTGATTTGTGCTATTGGTTGGAAAGTTTGTGTTCCCCCGAAATGTAGGTGTTGAAATCCTGACCCCCATGGTGATGGTATTAGGTGGTGGGGACTTTGGGGTCATTAGGTCATAAGGGTGAAGTCCTCATGAATGGACTAGTACCCTTGTAAAAGGAACTCCAGAAAGCTGCCTTGCCCTTTCCAACTTGGAAGAGGACCTTCACTAGAATCTGACTATGCTGTCACCTGGTCCTGGGCTTCCCAACCTCCAGAACTGTGAGAAATAAATTTTTATTGTTTATAAGTTACCTAGTTTATGGTATGTTATTATAGCAGACCAAATGGACTAAGACAATTTGTGATAAAATCATGTTCTTGTATCAAAACTGTTTGTAAAATAATGTGTTTTCCTTTTCACAAAAGCCAAATGTGTCATAAGTTTAGTATTAAAAAATTATTCATCTCCCCTTTTCTTCATATTAGTTAATTGGCCCATTTATTCAATGAATAGATATTTATTCAGCAACTGTGATGTGCCAGGCAAGTTCTAGTTGCTGTTGATGAAAGTTTGGACAGTACTGAGAAGTCACTTGACATCATGGAAATCACTGCTCTGTGGGAGAGACTAACAATAAGTAAAAAAAAAAAAAAATTAATTAAAGTAATTATAACTACAATACTGTGAAGGAAACAAAAATCAAGAAGAATGGTATGTGTAAAGCAGACTAATATTGTATGAGAATACATATACTTGTTACTTCTCATACATACAATGAGAAGGAAATCATCTTTTGATGATGAGATGCAGTGCCTTTTCTCAAATTTCTTTGCATGTATTCAACTCTTAAGGAAATAGAACTAAGAGAAAATGTAAATAGAAATTTAAATATTTTTCTGAGAACACTGATGGCAACTCTTAAGCCATTTATCTGACTTGTGAAAAAAAAAAGAAAAAGAAAAAGAAGAGAGAAAAAAGTTTGAAAATTATCTTCTATATGGATAGTACAATTTTAATAAGCACAATCCATATCTTGTTGAAAATTCACAATATGACAAATGGAAAATGTTATGTGAGTGACATTTATCTGATATCACAATTAAGACATAAAATTTTACTGAAAGGACAAATATTAAACATAATTTTATGTGTTTAAAATTCCTTTTTCAAAAAATGTTTAAATTTCTGTCTTAACACTATCATTTTTTCTTAAAATGGACAAACATATAAATCATATATATTAGGTTAGAAGCCTCTTCTTTTCTCCTTAACATGTGAAAATGACTACTTAACTTTTTAAATTGAAGTTTAAAAATTACCAGCACTGGACCTGCATTACAAGAAGTGCTAGAGGGAGTTCTTCACAATATGAAAGAAGACAACACTAAGGAGAGGGAAGAAAACATTTGAAGATACATAAGTCCTTACTAAAGTAAGTTCACAGACAACCTCAGACCACCACAGTGTTGTAAGGGTGATGAATAAACCATTTATATCCTTAGTATGAAGATTAAAGGACAAACCTAACAAGACATTGACAACTACAACAACCATATAAGAGGCAGGCAACTTTAAATACGTAACTTGAAACAGTAAAATGTCAAAAAGTGTGGGGGGTGGGGGGGAATGATGCCAAAGCATCAGCTGAATTTGTTGTTTTCTTTTTGGTTACATATCAAAGTTGTTATTAGTCTAAACTAATCCAGTATAACTATAATGTGTAATTTGTAAGCCTCGTGGTAACCATAACACAAAAACTTATGAGACACACTAAAAATACATAGTGAGAAATCAAAATACACTGCTAGAGAAAACCACTCAATCACAAAGGAAGACAGTAAGATTGGGGGGGGAAAAAAGGAAAAAAACATCGACAAAAAAACAGAAAAAGTAACAAAATAGCAGTAACAAGTTTCTGTATATCGATAATAACTCTAAATGTAAATGGATTAAATGCTCTAATTAAAAGACACAAATGGCTCAATGGATTATAAAACAAGAGCCAACCATATGTTGCCTACAAGAAACTCATTTCACCTATAAAGACACACAGCATCTGAAAGTGAAGGGATGGAAAAAGATATTTCATGCAAATGGAAATGAAAAAAGAGCAGGAGTAGCTATAATTATATCAGATAAAATAGACTTCAAACCAAGGAAAGTAAAATAGATAAGAAAGATCATTATATAATGATAAAGGGATCAATTCAACAAGAAGATATAACAATTCTAAATATATATGCTCCCAACTCTGAAACACCCATTTATATGAAGCAATTACTATTAAACATAATGGGAGGAGTAGACTCCACCACAGTAATAATAGTTGGGGACTTTAACACCCCACTTTCAGAACAGATTATCCAGACAGAAAATTAACCTGGATACATCAGAGTTAATAGGCCAACCTTGATCTAATAGACAGAAAGACAAATACCACATGATCTCACTCTATGTGGAATCTGAAAAAAAAAGTGGTTCTCATAGAAGTAGAGTGCAGATAATGGTTACCAGAGGCCAGGAGGGGAGGGGAGTGGGTAGGAGGAGAAGAGGCGGACTAACAGGTACAAAACTGTGCTATCTACTTTAAGTGAATCATTGTACAGTATATGCATGTATTAAAACAACAAACTATACCCCACAAAAATAAGTATAAATAAAATCGAGAATAAAAATTAAAATTACCATGGTAATTTTAATAGATATTATGACTTTGTTTAATTTTTAATTATGAGACATTTTACTAAGGAAAGACATTGTGTTATCATGCTATCTTTTAAGATTTTTATATCTGGCAATTTTTACCTATGCTGATTATATACTTTGCTCAGAGACCAAATTTGTATAATACCAATTATATTGATATATAAGAAGCAGTGTTCCCTGAAAATAATTAGTCTTAACTACAGGCTTTTCTCTTCACGATTATTATTTTTTCCTTTAAACATTTTTAATGATGTAGAGAACAGAGTGAAAACCATGGAAGTGTTAAAATAAAAACTGAATGTAAACTCTTGCTCACAAAAACTCTTGAGAGCGTAGCATAGTGGTTAAGAATATGTATGCTAGAGCCAGATCAAGTTCAATATATATATGTATATCCTATTGGTTCTGTCTCTCTGGATAACTCCAATACACACACTCACACAATTTTCAAAAGAAAACAATAAAAATAAAATATTTTGCAAATGAGAATTTTTAAGATTAAAAAAACTATTTACAAGCTTTAGCATTTAGCTTCTCAGCATTTGTTCATGAATAGTCAAAGGGCATGCTCAAGTGGCTATAAAAGTATTAGAGTTTGATAATATTTCCCTAGACCAAACCCCTTCAAATTATGAATGAGAAAGCTCAGATAGGTTGAGACATGCTCAAAGTGACAGTTGGTGAAAAAGGTTGTTCTAAATCAACATATCTTATCTTCCTATATTTGTGATTTATCCAATAGAAATTACAAAAAGAGAGCAGGAGCTGGCAAACTATTGCCCATGGGCCACATCCAGCCTGCTGTTCATGTAGATAAGATTTTATTGGAGCACAGCAGTGCTCATTCATTTACATATTGTCTATGGCTGCTTTTGCGCTAGATGGCAAAGTTAACTAATTGTAACAGAAACTGTATGGCCCACAAAACCTAAAATATTTACTGGTCCATAATAAAGTTTTCCCACCCCTGGTATAGAAAATTAAGGTATAAGTGTATATTAGAAAATAGAAAAGTTGAAATTTTTACAAAAGTATTGTTGAATGTACATATCAAAAAATAGTTTGGAACTCCACTCTGAATCTCCAAACAAAAATAAGGGCTATGGTCATTCATGGATGCTACAAAGAATGGTTCTCTCATAAATGAGTTTTGTTTGCTTTCTAAAGATCAGGAATCTAAGATCCATTGTATTGTGTTTAATAGAGGTAGACTGTTGGTATAGAAGTCCTATAAAAGAGGTATGTATAATATTCCCTAAATTGTATACCAATAAAATAGAGGAAAAAATGAGAAAAAAATGCCATTTTCAGCAACATGCAATAGATATAATGTACAGTAAAAAGAAGTGATAGACATGCATTTTTTTCCTTGTGAAACACCCTTACTTTGGAAAGAAATGGTTGTCAATGCCTGTGTATTTCCTTGACAAATTATCCCATGCTTTACAATGGCAGCATTTGTTTTTGGTCTGTGGACCTAAGACATTCACTATCGATGGGACCTTTTTTAGTACAGGTAATAATAAGGTGGTCAGTCATGCAATCAAAAGATCAGGTTTAAAGTTAAAATTAAAGAGAAATTCCCAGCACTATAACATTTCATTTTATGGAAAGCTCCCTACTGCCCAGGCTCGTTTACTTGTCATAGGTTCACAAATGAGAATACAAGGTTGACATGAAAGATATAAACAAGTAACGTAGTCTCAATCCAAGAAAAGAAGCTAACAGTAACACTAGAACAAGCCAATTAGATGACTTAAAAGAATAGCAAAAAGAATAATTAACAAAAGCATATAACCTCTATCACATCCTTTAGAAAATAACATGTTCAAGCAGTAGTTCACTTAGAGGTCATGGTGCCTTACTTCCATATCTCCACTGGAAACGCTACATTTAAAGTCAGTATGATCTGTGTATTTCTTTTGTCACACAAAGTTGACTATTCTAAAATATTTAATTTAAAATATCATGGTTGATTTCTAGCAATAAGAAAAATTCTTTTTTGATTAAGTTTCTACTCGTACTTAGCATTTAAGTGGAAAGAAAGTTGGTAGCTGGAGGGAGTTTTGAAGTGTTCAGAGTTCAAGGAACTCCACCTCTCCAAATCCCCTTTTGTTGACAGATGCGCAAATTGAGGTTCCGGGGGCCTCATTGCCAGAGTTATACAGTGAGTAGGAACACGACTGGTAGACCAGAAACAGCACAGACCGCCCTGTTTTTCCTACTTGAAGAACTTTCATTCAATTCCATGTTGGCGTGTGGAAAGGAGTTGACTTATGCCAAAGGGCTTCAACTTGGGAGCATTTCCTTCAACATTTAAAGATTATGATGCATTTTATTGGCATGTGCATTTATGATACCATAATCTTGAAGCTTAGCCATCCTTCTTGGGCCTAGTTTTAGGTCCCCAGATGAGAATGCAAGATTGACGTGATAGATACAGATAGGGAAGGTAGCTATATTTCAAAGAAAAGGAACTAGAGATTTCCCAATTCAGAAACAGTAGGATAAGCCTATTGGATGAGTCTAAGTCTTAGATCATGCTTCCCTAAGAATGAAGGGACACGGTTACAGTTCATTTTCATTGACTGGATCAAGTTCCTGACCAGAGTTTCTGGATCAACAAAACTATCACATTTCCTGAGGGAAAAATCTATTGTTCCCTTTCAGTTCCTCTTACATTTGAAATCCAGCAGTGATACCAAGAATGGCCTACTGCAGGTGTGTGCAGCTGTTCTTACATTCACTGAGTATTTTAGAGCACTCGTTATGTATCATCTTGCCTGCTTGGGCTGCCATAAGAAAAGATGGTACCATAGACTGGGTGTCTTTAGCAACAGATATATATGTTCTCACAGTTCTGGAAGCTGGAAATGAGCAGGGTGTCAGCAGGGTAGAATTCTCTTGAGGGCTCTCTTCCTGGCTTTCAGACCACCGCCTTCTAACTGTGATCTCACATGGTAGGGAGAGTGGAAGAGCAAGCTCAGTGGTGTCTCTTGTTATAAGGGCATTAATTTCATCATGTGGACCCCACCCTCATGACCTCACTTAGATCTAATTGCCTTCCCAAATCCTCATTTTCAAATACTATCACATTGGGAGTTAGGGCTGCAACATATGAATTTTTAATTCATTTCATAGTCCAAGTGCTACACCAGGCACCTAAGGGTACAAGGATTAGTAAGACACAAACAATTGTTCCAGCAGGAAAGACACATTTAAGAATGAAGAATCACAAGGCAATATGAGTTGTGCCATTAATGAGTAAAATACACATGTTCTAAGGAACTTAGAGGGCTGTAGGGTCTGTTCTTTATCTCACCGAGGAGACGAAATTTAGGGAAACCTAGGAGGACATGGAGGTGTTTTGGGTGTGAAGAAGACATAAGTCAAAAATTATAAAAAGTCACAGCAGGACCAGCTATGTAATTTGTGAAGAGCTCAGTGCAAAATGGAAATGGAGGGACTGTCCTAAAAGTATTGAGAATTTTAAGACAGTGACAGTGAAGCATTAAGCCAAGTGTGAGCAAAAGGACAAATATTGTATGATTCCACTTATACAGAGTACATAGAATAGTTAATTCATAGACGAGGAAAGTAGAATAGTGGTTACCAGTGGCTGGGGGAGGGGAAAATGGAGAGTTATTTTTTAATGGGTTTGAAGTTTCAGTTTGGGAAGATGAAAAAGTTCTGGAAATGAATGATGGTGATAGTTGCACAACAATATGAATATGGTTAATGCCACTGAATTATACACTTAAAAATGGTTAAAGTGACAAATTTTATTTTATATATGTCTTACCACAGTAAAAAAAATAATTAAGCCAAGTATGGGTCCCTTATGAGTTCAGGTTGCTGTGCGACTGCCCAAGAGTTATGTCTATAAAGTAGGCTTTGATTTGCAGCATGCTAGGAAAATGGTAAGTCCTTAGATCAGACTAAAATACTGGAGGCACAAGAACTGGAAAAGTAGCCTGAGACCAGGTTGTTTTAGCAGATAGCATTGCTTGCTTACCCAACCAGATTTACCCTTCTTTCCTTTTAATTAGCCACCTACTTTGTTCTGGTATACATCTCTCAGGCAAAGTAACCCTATCTCAAGCTCAGAGATTAATACTGATTAACCTATGAAAACAGAGCAATACTCAGAGTATTCCCATTGCCAGTGGTTAGTTTAGCAGCAGCTCTTTATTTCTCCTCATATATTTTCTCCATAGATTGATTGGAAATGCATATAATCATGTTTCAAGACTAGTCCTGGGAATTTCATAATTTCCCCAAAGTGAACTCCAGTAGTGACAACAGATATCACCAATACTATTCGTTGTATTTGTTTAAATGTAGTCCATTTTGTCTCTATGCATATTTTCTGGTGAATTATTGTTTTCCTCCTGTGTGCACATTGCTTATATTCTGTGTCTCAGAGGGTTATTCAAGATTAATCAGTGCCCCCTCCCCAGTGTACAGAAAGTGACAACCTCTGTAGTTTATCACTAGAGAACATCATCAATTACTTTGCTTTGCAAAATCCAGATGAAAATCTTTTACATTTAAATGCAAGTATTAAAGTAATATGCAAACAAATATGCTATGTCTATTAATTAAATTTGGGTAATTGTGTCATCATAGAAATAAAATTTTAATATTTGCTGAATATTACGTTAGATGAATTACATGAATTTGAATAATCATATTATACAGGCTAGTATATGGCAACACTTTGACTCATCAGGGCATGTTTTTACAACTGAATATTTATATCTTCGCAGGTATAACATCACATATCTATATTTCAATAGTCATTTCTGTAAAATCAATATGTTCATTGTAACATATTTAGCTACATAAATTAAGTAGTTCCATGGATTGAATTATGTCCCCCCAAGGTTCAATGTATTAGAAACTTAATCCCCACTGTGACCATGTTAAGAGAGAGAGAAATCCTACTGTGGTAATTAAAAGGTGGGGCCTTGAAGAGGTGATTACATTGTGAGGAGCATGCCCTAATGAAAGGATTAATTCATCGATGATTTAATAGTGGTCAAAGACATGTTTCTTTTTTTAAAAAGATTATTTATTTATTTTTGTGCATGTATGTTTTATTTTTTTAATTAATTTTTTTATTATTAGCATATTCATTTTTGCAAATTGTGATATTTCTTTATGCCCTTTACCTGACCTACCACTTCCCAACCCTCCTCCTCCCTTGCCTCCCCCAATCTCTAGTAACTTTAGGTTTGTTCTCTCCTTCTGAAAGTTCAACTGATTGCTTTAAAAGGAGAGTGAGTGAGAAATGCTCTCTCTTGCTTCTGCCTTTTCTTGCATTGTGATACCCTGCATCACTGAAGTTGCCACCAAAGAAGGCCTTCACCAGATGTGTTCCCCGGACTTTGGACTTCCCAGCCCCTGAAATTTGGTAACAAATTATCCTGTTTCAGGTATTTATGTTATAAGCAACAGAAATGGACTGATACAAACAGCTTTTATTTTAAATCCCAGTTCAAAATAGTATTTAGCTGGAAATTGCACTACATTTTGGCCTGTTTATCAACTTAGATTAATAACTTTTAAAATTGAGCATATACTATGCACAGGGTATGTGTTAGGTGCTATATAGAATTTAATCAGGGGAAGAAATCTACCTACAGTTTACATTTTATACAAGAGTACAAATGATAGCAATAAAAGCTAGAGGGCGTTATATGGATAGGATCAAAAAAGCATTATATGGCCACAAAGTGGGGGGTAGTCACATATCACTGAGCTGAACAAGGATGCTTTCCGGAAAAAGGTGGCATATGAGATAGGCAAATGGGATAGGGAGAATCTGCTTAAGGTGAAATTAAGCAAAGTAGGATTCAACAAATACTTAATGAATGGGTCATTCTGGGTTGAGAGGAACCTGTAAAATCAGTGACATTGCTGGGCGAATGCATGTACCTATTTCAGGAAAAAGGAATGGTTCAGTTTTGTGGGTATATAGGGGTAACTATATGAAGCTAATCTGTGGGAGGGCGGATACTACATTTAGTAGGGTTTTGAAGGCAAGTCTGAGAAGTTGGTATTAAATCTGTTTTTTTAAGGAGTTAATAACATTTATAAACTGCAAAATACCACATCAATCTTCTGTATCAGGGAGAGTAATCTGTTAACAGTGTGAAGAATAATTTGAATTATAGAAGGATAAAGGCCAAAGGATCTGGTTGGAGGGGTTATGGTAAACATAAAACCTCATGAGAGTTGTCAACTGACTAAATATAAACTTAGGTATGCTTCTGAATATCCTTCCTGGTCAAGGAAATGAATGGCGGTTTTATTAATTAAATAAGTAAGGTCAGGAGAAAAGTTGGTTTGTGAGTCAATATAATTACTTCTGGTTAGGAATTTCACAAATTAATAGGAACTTATGAGGTCCATATTTCCAGAATTACCAGTATCTACCTTGACAATTCAGTGAAAAGTCAAGTTTGTCAGCATCCTGTAGATCTACTCCATGGTCTACTGCATTTCAGATTCTACTCTAAGTGCTTGGAATATTAAGCACTTAACAAAAGTTAGCTGTTAAAACAGACAAAAACAAAAACAAAAACAAAAACTCTCTTCATGGAACTTACGTTTTAGTTGTGATGGGGGATTAAGAGGAAGACAGAGAAACAAAGAGTTATTAGATTTGGCAAGATGGAAGTCCTTGATGACTTTGTAAAGAACTGTTTTCACAGCGATAGTGATAGAAGCCTGATTAGAGTGGGATCAAGAAAAAGGTGAAGAAGATGGAGTGCATATAGAGACCTCTAACACTTGTTAGAGGAGTTTTCTGTAAAGGAGAGCAGAGAAATGGGCTAGTGGTTCAAAAGGAAAGAGGAGTTGCAGGGTTGTCTGTGTTGAAGTGAGTGAAACTGCAGAATGTTTGTATATTGATGGGAAAATCCACTACAAAAAAATAATGATGATGAAGTAAGTAGAGGAAAGAATTTCTATGGTAATGTCTTTGAGTAGGGGAGAGACAATGATATCTAGCATACAAGTTGGAGGGCTTGGCCTTGGACAGGAAGACGGATGGTTCATCCTGTATGGTAAGAAGAAGCTGTGTTTATGGGTCCAGACGCGGGGATTGGTAGATTTCGTTGTTGGAAAATATGGAAATTCTGTTCTTACTGCTTTGGTGCCCCTTCATTGCAGAGAAATAAGAATCAAGGAAATTAGCTGAGAATGAGTATTTTTTTGTGTGTGAATTCCATCAATAATTAGAAACATCTTATTTTATAATACACTTAAAGAAAAACATCTTCAGAATAATTTCATGTTAAAATGTAATATTCTCTTTTGGTAGATATTTGCAACATTAGACAGTACAGGATGCCTTACTGTAGGCATGAGGTATTGATTTCTGCATTATGTGAATTCAAGGATAAAAGTTTAAATACCTCTACTGTCCATCAGGAGGGAAGTAGTCGAATGCATCATAGTATATCCACACTAGGGAATATAATGTACTTATTAGAAAATACATTTAAGTTAGATCTGTATCTATTATACTTGAGGGATTTACAATATGTCTTTGTCAAGTGAGAAAAGCCAGTTACAGAGTAATGTGTTTATTGTGATCCTCAATTTTATAAAAACAAGCAAAATGTGTGCCTTGTGCATATTTTTGTATATCATATTATTATTATGAAAAACAATATAGAAAGATACAAACTATGCTATTAGTATTGATTATTTTGGGGGGGTGAGAATGAAAGGGTGATAGAGGGATTAATAGCTTTATTTTTGTAGATCTCTTCACTGTTTTACTGGTGATAATAAATATACATTATTTTTATAATCTGAAAACTAAAGAGCAAATAGGTCTGGAGGCTCTGTGAATCACTGCATATCATGTTTTGGTAATGTACCCAATACTATAACTGAGACTTAACAATCCCATTTAGTGGTTCTTTTGGAAAAAAAGAAAGTAATCTTTATTGATGTTTGACTTTTCATACTATGCCATTTGCTTCTTCCTATATCCCTGCAGAATTACAGATAAATTGGTAATCAGGGTGGAGACAATTATAAGTATTTGTCTAAGTATACTATGAAGGCTAATTCAGATGAGCAGAACATTTAGAGAATCTCAACTCCTGTTCCTTGAGTAGATTTTACACCTTATTTGGAAGAATTTTATGCCATAAATTATAGCTACTGCCTCCGTAACAGTCCTATGTGTGACTGTGGGCCCATTGCCCAACCTCACAGGGAGATATTTCTCAGGTTTCAATGTGAAATGAATTAACTTTAAAATGCCTAATTCATATCAAAAATGAGAGAGAAAAAAAGATGTTAGATGCAGGTTGTTTTCCATGTTTACTCTTACTGATCTTTCAGCAGCATTTGTCACTTCTAATCACACCCTTTTTCTTGTAAGACTTTATTAACTTAGTTTCTGTGATGCGACACCCTCTGTCAGAAATCTTACTCACACCCTATCTTCCAGCCCAGACTTCCTCCCAGAGTTTGAGAATACCTACTTTACAGGTCCTCTTCTCTAGATCAAAACACTTCAACTCCAACAATTCTCAAACTAAATTCCCAATCTTTATCCTCATCGTTCTCCAATGTTCACCATCAGTGAATGGTACTACAATTCATCCAGTTGTGGAAGTCTGAAATCTAGTCTTAGAAGCCCCCTCTCCCTCATCCCCCATGCCCAGTCCACCACTAGGTCCCATTGATTTTACTTCTATCTCCACTGCCACAACTCAGCCTCCTAACTGCTCTACCCACCTTCTCTTCTGCACCCATCCCCCACAGTCCATTCTTTGGAATGTAGTCAGATTAGTCTTGATGCTACTTTGCTTTAAATCTGTGAATGATTTCTCATTGTTCTTAAGATGATATGACCAGTAAGGGGCTCTATGATCTGTCTGTACAGCCTAGCTCTCTGTGTTCTAACTACATCAATCTTCATCTAGTACGTTTTTTTACAAAGGCCCCTCTTGTTCTTTGGCTTTTGCATATACAATTTTGGGGATGTTTCATCCCCATATTCTTGAGGTAGTTAACTCCTACTCAACTTAAGATCTCAGTTCAAGCATAATTTTCTCAGAAAAGCCTTCCTGAACCTTCCAGGCTATGCAAATTTCTACTATTTTAAGTTCTCTTTGCACCATATATCTCCCCTTCTCAGTTACTCTCATAAATAAAAGTTGACATTTGTTCGTATGATGAATGTCTCTGTTTTCTAGCAGAATTCTCAACTGCTTTATACTCCTAGTGTCTAAAGCCAAGTATTTTTAAGGCTCTCAATAAGTATGTGTTGAATAAGTGAATGAATGGATGAACTTTTGTAAAAATTCAAAAGTCTACGAATGTTCTTTTTAAAAATTTATTATTTTATAGTATTTATATTGCAAGAGTGAGACTAATAAATATTTAAACAATGAGATCCGTTAAATAGTGTAAACGGGAATGGATGTTTTGACCTTCCCTGCTTGGGATGAAATATTGCTATATATTGGTACATATACTTGTCGGTTTCCTCTTAATTCGTGGTTTGTTTTCTCTTTACCTGAAAATTTATTCCCAGATTATCATTAGTTTTTTTACTTTAATTTATGCATTTTCAAAAGTTATTTTTATGTGTCATTGCATAAGTACCACTTTATGTTTATTTCAAGAAATTGTTACTTTAAAACATTAACCAATTGTTTTTGAATAGCAATACAAAAACATAATATGAAATTCAAAATTGTGCACCAAAAATTAAGTTTCTTGTCTCTTGCTTGAAGGAGATACACCCAGTAACTCTCTTAAAAGACAATTGCTATTATAAGATACTTGTTAATAATTCTAAAAATTGTCCATGTTACAAGCATACTTTCTTAGTTTGGGACACTATAACAATGCTATAAACTGGGTGGCTTAAACGATGAAAATTTATTTCTCTCAGTTCTGCAGGGTATAAGTCTGTGGTCAGGGTACCAAAATAGTCTGGTTTTTGGTGAGGGACCTCTTCCTGGTTTTCAAATGGCTAGATATTCGGTGTGACTCCACATGGCAGAGAAAGAAAGGACTAGCTCTCTTCCTCTCCTTCTCAGGACACTGTATTAGTCTATTTTGTGTTGCTATAATAGAATACCTGAGACTGGGTAATTTAAAAAGAACAGAAGTTTATTTGGCCTACAATTCTGGAACAGCTGTATTTGGTGCAGGCCTCAAGGCAGAAAGCAGCAGGCACCCGGTGGGTACAAGTAGATCACATGGTGAGAGGAAGCAAGAGAGAGAGAGGGGAGTTGCCAGGGGCTTTTAAACAACCAGCTCTCATGAGAACTAACAGAGTGAGAACTCACTACCTCCATCTACCAGGGAGAGCATTAATCCATTCATGAGGGATCTGCCCCCATGACTCAAACATCTTCCAACACTGCCACATTGGGGATCAGATTTCCACACTCTCTCTGGGAGAACAATACATCCAAAGTCCATCAGACACTAATCCCATCTGGAGGGCTTCATTCTCATTACCTAATTACCTCCCAAAGTCCCCACATCCAAATACTATCACATTAGGGCTTCAACATATGAGTTTGGGGGACACAAACAGTTAGTCCATAGCACATACAAAACACACACATGCGTGCATGTATACAAATGAATTCTTTTTGAACCCGAATAATGCTTTTCACATTACAGAAAATATTCCATATTTTTACCTATTGAGTAGCCTCATTTATTTTCATGGTTGCTTAATAGACAATTATACACATGTACCATCACTTATTCAACCATCTTCTGGTGCTGACATGAATTTTCTTATACATATGTCATTTTGTACATGTGTGAGTATATATCTTTGGATACATTTCTACTGGAGGAATTGCTGTAACAGAAGGTTTTTGCATATTTTAAATATTGCTCTCTATTAAAAAAATTCTCTCCAGAGATTGTACTGATTTTTCTACACTAGCCCCAACATTGTGATAGTCCCTATTTTCCCCTACCCTTATCAATCCAAAAGGTTTACCAACTTTTAAATCTTTACCAATCTGATAATAGAAAACTATCATCTCTTATGAGATTTTAAAAGACTTTTTATAGAAGTATAATACACATACAGAAAAGTATGCATAATTGTAATCAGCATCCAAATGAGAAAACAGCACTACCGACATTTCCAGGAACCTCCTTTGTGCTCCATTCACCTGCCTTCCTTGCCCACCAAAGGTAAATACCAGCCTTTTACCAGCATAAAGGAATTGTACTTGTTTTATAACTTACGTAAAGGGAATCATAAAGTGTGTACTCTTCTATATCTGTTTTTTCTCAACATTATACTGTAAGATTTATCAATATTATTGCATGTAGTTGTAGATCATCCATTCTCATTTCTGCATAGTATTCCATTCTGTAAATATGTCTCATTTTATTTATTCATTTCACCCCTGTTGGACACTGAGTAAAAATTAGCCTTGAGTTGTTAAGAATACTTTGCTGTAAACATCTAATATATGTCTTTTGATGAGCATATAAAAGCATTTGTTTTGGGTGTATATCTAAGAGTAAAATAGCATTTTCATGAATTTTATTTATTTAATAAATTTTACATACTCTAATGAAAATTTGGGAGAGGGCATGTTAAAGGTACAGTAACACTGTTTTAACCAAGAGGATTGCATGTAATTTAATAGTTTCTTTTCTTAAATTATCTTTAAAAGAAATGAATATGCATGAAAAAGGAACAGTAGATATATTATTATTGATTCTTTTTCATGAGGTAGAAATGTTTCTTCCATCAATAAGCATATGACAGTGATCAATATTTTTATACTGAATATTATTAACTAATGAATTTGTGTAAATGACAGAGAATATATTAATGAATAAACCAAATGTAAGTGCAAATACTTTAAAACTCATTGCCGGTTTACGATTCTGTTTTAGTTATTTTAATATTTACCTACTATTCAATTTTTGAAAATGCTTATAGAATATCATGAAATGTGTTTTGTTTGTTACATTTTCCAGTGTAAAGGTATCTTTGCTCTGTATTTTCACAAATTGTAATTTATTAAGATATTCAGGGGCAAAACATTTTAAACAATCCACAGAATTAGTGCTGATTCAACGTTGATCGAATTCTCTTTCTGTGTGAGTTTTTTGCGTTTCATGTTAGGAGTAGAAGATACACATCAAACACTGTGATTATTGAAGAATGTTATGCTCAAATGTTTGGGATCCTGCCCCCCCACTTTTGACAGAGTTTTGATAATGGGATGTAGAGAGAGTAAAGAGTGGAGAAATTGATATTAATTAGAAGCCATTTTTGATGACTTTAGGTCTAGAAGGGGGATATAATAACCTCTATATATAATAAACAGGAATAAAAGCCAGCTGAAATAGCAACAGGTCATTTAACACATTATATTGATCCTATGTGTATACCCTTTTTTCATCTGAATCTTGCATGGAGTATAGAGTTGCCATTGAGGATTATAGGTTTTTAAGTTATACAGCTCCCAGCTCTGTCTACATAGCTCTTTTAAGCCTTAGTTTTTTCTGTTTTAAAATGAAAGATACAATATTGTCTACCTCTTGGGAATAGTGAGAGAATCAAAGAGAGTATATATCTGTGAATATTATAGAATATATCTATATTCACAGATTTATATATAAATGTACAGACACGTATATGCATACCTATCTCCCTGGGTCAATTTTTTTCATATATATGCACTATATATGTGTGTGAGTGTGTGTGTATATATGTATATATCTCTCTAAGACAGTTGACTGGCACAGTCAGTGCTCAAGAAAAGTTAGTTGTAATTATTTGTTGTTATCATTATCATTTCTTCATCTTTGATCCACTTTGATTTTGCCAAAGTTTCTTTACAGACTCTTAGTTTCCTATTGCTGCTGTAACAATTTACCACAAGCCCAGTGGTTTAAAACAACACAAATTCATTATCTTACAATTCTGGAGGTGAGAAGTCTGAAATGGGTCTCACTGGGATAGAATCAAGCTGTTGGCAGGGCTGCATTCCTTCTGGAGGCTCTAGAGGAGAATATTTTTCCTTGCCATTTTCAGCTTCTCCAGGCTACCTGCATTCCTTGACTTGTGACTCCCCTAGCAATGTTGGGCTGTATATTTCCCATGCTACCTTCTCTCTTGTTCCCCCTCTTCTACCTCTCCTTTTCATTTATAAGAACCCTTATGATTACATGGGGCCCAGTGGGATAATTCAAGATAATCTTCCCGTCTCAAGGTCAGCTGATTAGCAAACTCAATTCCATCTGCAACCTTAATTTCCCCTTGCCATGTAAACTTAAATATTTATAAATTCCCAGAATTAGGATGTGGACATCTTTGGGGGCCATTATTTTGTCTAACACACAAGTTCACCCTAGAAAATTATAAATTTCACACACACACACACACACACACACACACACACACACACACACACACACACACCAGAGGTAAGTTGGGGTTTCAAGTGTGTATAAGGTAATTGGACAGAGAGAACATGAGTGCAACTATGATAAGGGTGGGAAGTCAGGGATGTCCCCTCCTCTTATGTGTTCTTAGGTGTTCCAAAAAAATCACACTTGCAAGATGAGCTTATAAGGATTTGGAAACACAGTAGACTAAGAGGATAAAGTAAATTGCTTACTGAGGATAATTAATGTTAGACTGGACTCTTATGTCCAGTCTGCTTGTCACATTGAATCTCCTGATGCTGAGCATGCTCAATGTGGCCACAGCTATGCAGATAGGAAGCAGGCTATAGCAGAGTGTTCCTGGACACTGGCCTAATCCAGCCTTGAATAAGTGCCCTTTCTTGGGCAAGTCACAATGAAAAATTATCTTCCACTTCTCAAATGCTATGATTTTTATGTTCAGGACAATCCAAGAACCATAATATCAGGGCAAACTTCCCTGTATCTCATAGATGTAGTCTGACTTCTCTTTTGCCATGAAGGGATGGATGAAATAGCATTATTCAAATAGGTGATGCTGTGAATGTCAGAAAGAGGGTTTGTCTTTATAGAATGCAAATAACTGCCTAGATTTAGGGCTGATTTAAAAATAAGTAATACTATATTCAGAAGCTGAAGTAATTTATTTTTATTGCTTAGATTGCCCCTTATAGCAATCAGCTAGGAGAATAACTACAGAACTTAGGATGTTTGAGTTATGTGCCATCTAACAGGGTATGAAATAACTAGGATAAAAGAAAGAGCTAGCAGCACTCTAGGTAGTTGAAATGAGTTTCTGTGGCTTGGATTATATTTCAGGTTGGGAAGAGATGTTTGGTTTCTGTTATATTATGCTCTTAGAATTTTTCCAAGGTCTTTATGACTTGGAAAGTCTAGGGCCAGTTGTGCCTTTTCTCAAAAAAATAACAAGCAAAATTGGGAAAGTACTTGGTAGAAAGATCTGCAAAAAGTTTTTGTTTAGAAATTGTGCTTATACTACGACTGAAATTTTTTCAGTTTGAAATATAGCATAACCTTGAGACATGTGGTTCTCTCCACTCTTTAGCTTTTAGGGCTTAGTTTTTAACACACCAGTCACCAACAGGGCAGCATCTTTTCCTAACTGTGGTAGTATCTTTGAACCATGAGTTAATGAAAATGGACGATTTTAACTGCCAGACCACAACAGTACCTCCAGTGTCTGTAATCTTGCTTTGAGCTGAGGCAAATGCATGTGTTCTACATCTGTATTAGAGAGTTTAGCCTTGACATTCCTTCATCCCATGCAATATTTGTTAAATAAAAGAAAAAGAAAGGGGCAGGGAGGCTTCACCCAGATGTGATATTTAGTCAGCCTGGAAATTCTTTCACCGTGACTTTACTATCACCAAACAGAGCCCACCAGTGCTGGCCCTCTGTATCCAATTTAAATTGATGATTGCTGTTGACATATTATCCTAATTTCTAATCAGCGAATTACCATAGGTCTACCGTGCAGAACAAGAGTACTACAACTTATTCCAATAGAAGCTTTATTCTGTTTCATGTTTACAAATTCTACATTTAATTAATTCTGTTGTGTGAGCCACTTTAATTTTCATCTTTAAAAGGTTAGAAAAAAGCAATCCAAATCATTTTTAAAGTTTATAAGAAAATGAGGTGTGTCACAATTTTATCATATTCATTTCTGAAAGAATGCACAAGGATTCTTTGATTAGTACTCACTGTTTTCTCTCAATCCTAGATGCCAGATAACATGGGAAAGCTTGATGTTGTCTTTATGCTTTCCACCTTCCCTCTTCTTCCTTCCCTCCTTTTTCCTTCTCCTTCCAAGCAATAAATGATATTTAGTTGTGAAGAATGGTTTAATAATTGATTCATTTTTATAATATATTTTCCAGTCTGACAACAAGGTTTTGAAGTATATAGAGTTAAAAAAAAAAAAAGATTTGAAACTAGGTTTAAACTAGGTTTTTCAATTTTTTCAATGTATATACACTCGTGTGGGTGTGTGCATGTGTGTGTATTTCTAAAACACTGAAAAATAAGGTGTAGAACATAGTTTATTGTTCAAGTATATGGGCAATTCTCTTAAAGTAGCATTTATCATATAATAAATATTAGTGCTTCTATGCAAGACACTGGACTGAATGCATGAGAATAAAGAGAAAAGGGATTCAAACTATGAGCTAGTGAATGCTGGGATTTTGCAGGGGCTCTACAAACATTTCCTAAAATATAATTCTAAGAGCTCTAAAAATGTGTTGTAAGACCCTTTGTGCCTATCAATTTGTTAATTCACAAAGAGAAGTATATTTGTTTTCAGAATAGATCATGAAATAAACTTTCTCTTTCAATCACTGTGCATATGGCTAACTTTTAAATATTTTTAAAAAATCAAATGGAAGACTATGTTTGCCCTGGTCATGTTTTACACAAACTCAGTCTGTGCATGTCTCCTTATGTAAAATGATGGAAATGAAAAATAATTTTATCCACATTTAGAACCGTAGAATCCAAAGTTGCAAAATGCTCATAAAGTATAATACATCCAGCTGTACATGTATACAATTTGTAAATATACATTTCTGTGTAAATATGCATATTTGTGTATAAACATGTGGATTTGTATGTAAATAGATAAATAGATAAATATAAATATATATAGATGTAGAGATATAAATGTAGATAACCAATTTTTTTTGGAAACTGACATTCTAGAGTACAAGTTCTGTAAAGGAATGGATTTTTTTTTATCATTATACTTCCAGCACCTAGCAGTTTATTGCATGTTTTTGGAGTCAGTAAATACTTATTAAATAGTTCATGGATAACTCCAGTGCACTGGCAGAGAGCTCAATCAGACTTATCCATTTGGTGCATGCTTTTATCACTGTATTCAGCTGAATAATATCAAGAAATGTTTTAATAGCAAGGAGTAAGATGATATCCCAGACAGACCTAATAGGTATTTTACATTTTCTCTGCACTTTAGATTTAGAATAGGGAGTCCAAATATTGCTAAGTAATTTGTACAATAGAAACTCTCTAAATCTACATTTAGAGATTCACTGGATTGTGGAGCGATACATTTTCTTGGAAGCCCCCCGACTGATGCCCACTGTAGGATGGACGCTCACACTCATTGGGGTACTTGGTGGCTGGCCATGCCGTCCTGCACCCTGTCTTTGTGTTGGATGCTAATCAAGAGCCTTTTATCTTTATTTCCAAACTTGTTTATAATAATTGTTCTTGTTATTTACTACTAAACTTTATATTTAATAGCTTATGTAATTGAATCAAATGAAATATGAGAGCCACAAGAAGTGGTGTTTCAAAGAAGAGTAAGTTAAATGTTATGGAAAGTTTTGGTTAAAATTGTCATTAAATTAAGTGTGGAAAAACAATGGTAAATTACTGTAAAGAGAATAATAAAATTCTAGATGATTTTCATGAGCAAGTCACTTCTAAAGTATCTAAGTGCCTGCTATGCTTTAAAGAAATCGATACTTGAATTTATAGATAATGCATTGGAGTGTAGTTTGTGTAGGATTCTAAGAAACTCTGGGGAGCAGCCACATGCATAGAAAAGGCCTTGTTCATAGTTTAAAAATGTTAACTACATGGACATTGTCATGTTTTACATAAAAATTTAAGTTTGTATCCTTTTCATAATGCATCCTGTCCTTAACTGGTCTTTTGACAAATTGACTAATCACAGTGCAATTGTGTCAGATGAAGAAGACTTCTTTTATAATTCAACTCTCAAAGATCCTTTTAATTCTCCTCCATGCTTCTGGGGCAATGTAATTGAAAAATTTTGAGACTGAAAGACAGGGAATTAAAAATATATTGCCATGAGCAACTTTTGTATGAGTAGTGATTTTCTTGCTATTGTAAAACCTAAAGAAAATTCAGACATAAGTGAAATAGACAGAAAGCCAAAAGTAACTCAGATCCCCTAATTTCAAATGTCTCTCAAAACAGCATCATTGCTTTCACTGGTTACAAAATAAGTAAAAATTATAAGTGCAAACTTTATCAAGAAATTCTAAAGCATACTTTAATATCAGAGATCTTTGTAAGCTTTCATTTGTGAAATACTTAATTTTTTTATTAAAAAAATGTTTCAAATGCTCTATTTTAAAGTGTGAAAAAATGATGAAGACTGCCTGTTTGGGCTTTAAAGAAACAACACTTAAGGCAGCATCACATTGACACGAAGGAGTTAATGGATGGTGAGCCTACTTCCCACTGAGGAGATTCGGGGATACCTCACCTAGAAAATGTAATTTAAACTGCACCTTAAAAAGCAAGTAGTTTTCGGGCCAGCCTGTTGGCGCACTGCTACAGTGCGCTGTTTGGGAGCACAGCGGTGCTCCCGCCGAGGGTTCGGATCCCACATACAGACCTGTGGCTCACTGGCTGAGCGAGGTGCGGACGCAACACCGAGGGTTGCGATCCCGTTGCTGGTCCCGGTCCGGTACGGGCGCGACACTGAGGGTTGTGATCCATTGCCGGACACGAAAAAAGACAAAAAGGAAAAAAAAAAAAAAGCAAGTCGTTTTCTGGCAGATAGCTGTAAGAAAAGGAAATAGCAGAGGGAAGAGACTGAACAATGGGTGAATCAAGGAGAGCAGGAAGCATTATGAGAGAGGGAGCTGCCTGAAGGCCAAGCAAGGCATTGGAACTTTTGAATTGAACTTTTGAAGGCACTGATGGTGCTTGAGTCCAGAAATAACAGCAGTGATTAACTTATTAGAATATCTGTTAAGATGTGTATCAAGTGTTATGGGAGAACCTGTGTAATAATGACTAA
Source organism: Galeopterus variegatus (assembly GCF_000696425.1). NCBI lineage: Eukaryota > Metazoa > Chordata > Mammalia > Dermoptera > Cynocephalidae > Galeopterus > Galeopterus variegatus. The sequence continues at coordinate 429,479 of NW_007726441.1, forward strand.
ATCTGCCTATTGGGAAGCATCTTTGTGCATAAGATGACACTTCATCTTGATCAGAAGGATACACATTTGAGGACTACTTACAAGGATTTGTTGGAAGCAGGAAGAGACTAGAGGCAGAGACACCAATACTGAAATCATAAAATGCAAAATAATTTATAAACTTAAACAGTTTACTTCCATTTCCAGACAATTTCGGTTGATTTTTAAAAATACACTCTAAATCAGTGAAATTTAAATTAAGAAATTTTCATTTCCTTCTACTTTATTAGTTCCATTCCCTTCTTTTCAGAAATTCTATTAAGATGGTATCTTGGAAGTGTTTGACTAATTTAAAGTGAAAAATTAATAAACTTATAGATTAAACATTGAATCATTCCTAAATAAAATGAAAGGCAAAATAAAAATGTGATTTTATTGTGTAGGAAAGTAAAATGTTTGCTCAAATTGTATTAGTATGAAAAGGCCACTAAAATTGAATTTTTAAATATCTTTGAAAGCTTCTAAATTGTTGTCATATGTTTCAGTTTCATGTACATTTAAGAAAAATGTCTTTTTTAGGCATTAGGGAATTTCCTCCATAAATCACTGAAGAATATGTTCTTTTTAAAGTAGACTTTCAGTTTTACACATGATTAATAGGAAAAAAGTATAGTTTTATCATTTTTTTTTTCAGTGCTGTACTGGCTTTCCGTTGGGAGGTTAGCTTACTTGTAAATAAGCAAAATAATGATGAAATAGTTTCATAGCACAGAAATGCCTTATATAATACATACAGTATATGAAAATATCAATAATACTTATATATACAATCATTTAAAAATAAGGAAAGTCAATATTTCCAAGGATTTTCAGAAATCAAACATTCACGTATTCAGAGCTGTAATTTATGTCTATTAGGATGCTTATTTTTAAAATAATAACTTTAAATTAATACTAGTGAAAAAAACTTTGAAACATAAATGAAGCAAAAAAAATATTTTATATCTTACTATCCAAAAAGTACTTTGTAGGATATATCTTTTATATGATGAACAATATACCTTTTTTAACCATATTTTATAAAAATTGTGTTGATATGTCTTTTTTTCTTCCGTGTTTTATTTGGCTTACCTCTTTAGCATCTTTGAATATTCTAAATAAATTTTCAGGAACATGATCTTAATGACTTACACAGATGTTATCATGTTCATATATCATATTTTATTTACTCAATCATCTGTGGTCGGCATTTATACTGTTTATATTGTCTGTAATGTAACCATGGGCGTGAGGTGCCTGATACCTAAATATTTATGCCCAGCTCTTCGAAGTACAGTACAGGGATATAGGCAGAAAGCATCTTAAGGCTTTTGATTCACTGTGTGAAATAGCTCTTTAATTCACGTGCTGCCTTCTCTGAACCCTTCCATCCTGGGTAGTATCTTCATCTTGTTCTTCTTTTTGTCAATTTTTTTTGATTGATTATGCATATTCATGGGGCACAAATCTGACTGTCACCACCTGTGTCCAAGATGTGATGATCAGATCAATATTATCAGTATGTCTGTTTCCACAAATTGCCATTATTTCCTCTTATCCCCCACCCAACCCCTCCCTGACCTCCTTCCCCCTCTACCTTTTCACCCCCAGAAACCCTAGGTATGTTCTCTCCCTCTGCAAGTCCCAAGTACCACTGTGGTCTTTCTTTCTTCCTTCTTTCTCTCTTAGCTCCCACTTATGAGTGAGGACATGTGGTATTTTTCCCTCTGTGTCTGACTTATTTCACTTAACATAATTTTCTCCAAGCTCATCCATGTTATTGTGAATGGCAGAATTTCATTCTTTTTAATGGCTGAGTAGTATTCCATTGTGTATATATACCACATTTTCCTTCTCTAGTCATCTGCCTGTCAACGGACATTTAGGTTGGTTCCATATTTTGGCTATTGTAAATAGAGCTGTAATGAACATGGGTGCAGGTTTCTCTTTGACATGATGACTTCCATTCCTTTGGTTATATACCTATTATTTGTAGTTTTCTGCTTAAAAGATAATTTTTTTGATATTAAACATTTTTTTTCACATTTATTGGTTATTTTTATGTTTTGTAAATTGTATATTAATGTACTTTTCTGTGAATTTATACAGGTGTCTTTTGTCATTTAGGTTTTGTCATTTGCTTTGATATTTTGTTTATGGCATTTTTGAAATTCATATATTTATAATCTGAGGAGTCAAATCTAAGAATCTCGCCTCCCTGGCTCGACTGTTAGGTATACACACATGTGATTGCTTGTGGAGGGTGTGTATATGTGTTTGTGTGTGTGTGGGTATGTGTATCTGTTTGTGGGAGAGGGACTGTAATAAAATGGCACAGAAGAGAGAAAAGCACACAGGTAAATTTTGAAATTTTAATTCATTATATATTATTCAGTTTCATTGAGGGCAAAATCAAAGAGCCTATATGAACCATCCACATGTTTATGAATTTGAGGATTCACTTAAGTGGCAAGGGTGAGGCCTTGAAGATGTCACAGAGCTAATGAATTTTCCCCAAAAGGAAAATACAACTTTTGCAATCAGAAACCAGGACATACTCTATTCAAAAATCAATATATTTGGGTGGTTTTGAAAATACAGAAGAGAGAATTCCCAGAGCAATGAAAAGCTACATTTATGCTAGAAGATAAAAATCAGTACAATGATTAAGTCTCTCAAAACACTCAAGATAAATTAGGCTGTGACTGTTACAGCAAAATTTATCTGAACAGAACTAAAGCTGACTACATGGGTGCCAATAAATGTTTCCCATTAGAAGTGACACTGTACATTTTAGATGATGAAATATTGTTAGTAGATGTAGAACGTCAACGGTGCTAGAAATATTTCACCAAGTGGATGGTCTGCATGAGAAGAAATTTCACCAAGTATAAAAATTTTATGAACAATATTTTGTTTAAAATATATTCATGAATTTGGCAAAACTATAGAGAAAAACAAGAAATAAAAAACAATTTTCAGTATAATAGTTACCTCTGGGACCGAGGTGAGTGTAATCAGTTAGGGTAAATGGGGGACAATAACAATATTAGGAATATTTAAGTTGGTGGTAGTTGCGCAGTGTTTTTAAAACATTATTCCTTATATCTTATATGTGCTCATTATGCATAGGCTTTGTTTGAATAAGATGAACATTTTCATAATTAATTTTGAGAATCACAAAAATATTTACAACCAATACAATAAAGTCAATCCATACTGAACGTGTGTGTGAACTGGGCACTTCCCACAAGTGCTGGCTCCCCTTCCTCCTCGTGTTCCCACACTGTGTTGACCTCTCTTTCTTGTGTCTTCGTTCTGCCTCTGGTGCTCCCGCACTTCTTTCTGGTGGTTGGCTTCCCCTATTTTGCTATCCACAGTGTTCTCTACAGAAATACCTACCAAAAAGCATACAAATAAGCTTGGGCTTCTAAACATGATTCACCTCCAATGCAGAATTGACTTACCTGTGCCTTATTGCTGCAGTCTCTGATTCATGCCCCCATAATATCCACATGGAGAATCATTGAGCCTATTAAGCCAATCTATAAAAGGTATTAGTAAAAAAGCAGACCTTCTTCTCTCCTGTGTCTCATGTCAATGGCTTTCAGAGACAATGCCCCCTGCCTTTGCTGTCTACTTAAAACTGTGAAATGGTGTTGAATTTCCATCCCAAATCTCTTTCCTCAACTTCATACTTCTTTGTTCAGCTGCATGCACACTTGTATATCAAACATATATCAGACTGAATGCATAATTCCTCCCATTTATCCCAAACCTCCTCTTACTGTCCCATGTCTTGATGAGTGGCAGGGCTGCTGCCCAGTGGTGCAGGTAAGACACATTGGAGACATTGTAAAGCCATCTCCTCCTCACCTCTCCATTTGTAGTGATGCTACCTTTGTCTTGTTTCCTTTTCTCCATCCCTCTCTTTGCTTAGTTTAGGGTCTCATTTTTATTCAGTTGCATTACGTATGTAGTTAAAAACTGAAAATAACAAATGGCCTCCTTATTGATCTATAATGTTGCCTACTCAAATTTATTCTCTACACAGAGCAAACATTGTAGCATACTAATCTATCAATGCCATCCTCCTGTTCAAAAATCACAGTGCAACTACAGGAAAAATAAACAAATGGGATTATATCAAACTAAAAAGCTTCTGCACAGCTAAAGAAACAATTAACAGAGCAAAAAGACAACCAACAGAGTGGGAGAAAATATTTGCAAAATATACACCTGATGAAGGATTAATATCCAGAATATACAAGGAACTCAAACAACCTAACAGCAAAAAAACAAGTAACCCAATTAAAAAATGGGCAAAGGAATTGAATAGGCATTTCTCAAAGGAAGATATACAAATGACCAACAGACACATGAAAAAAATGCTCACCATCACTCAGCATTCAGGAAATGCAAATCAAAACCACTGTTTTCAGTCTCACTCCAGTTAGGTTGGCTGATATACAAAAGACAGAATGACAAATGCTGGTGAGGATGCAGAGAAAAAGGAACTCTGATACACTGTTGGTGGGACTGCAAAATGGTGCAGCTTTTATGGGAAATAGTATGGAGGTTCCTCAAACAATTACAGATAGATCTACCGTATGACCCAGATATTCCACTGCTGAGTATATACCCAGAGGGATGGAAATCATCATGTCAAAGGGATACCTGTACTCCCATGTTTATTGCAGCACTATTTACAATAGCCAAGAGTTGGAACCAGCCTAAATGCCCATTTTTGGATGAGTGGATATGGAAAATGTGGTATATCTACACAATGGAATTCTACTCTGCTGTAAAAAAGAATGAGATACTACCATTCGCAGCAACATGGATGGACTTAGAAAAAATTATATTAAGTGAAATAAGCCAGGTACAGAAAGAGAAATACTGCATGTTCTCACTTATTTGTGGAAGCTTATAAAAATAAATATACAAACAAAGAAATGGGGGAGACACAACAATCACAATAATTCCTTGGACTTGCTAAGTGAACAGATATGATGTTGATGGTGGGGAGAGGGAGGGAGGAAAAGGAAACCGCATGTTCTCATTGTTTGTGGGAGCTAATAAAAATAAACAAACAAATAAATGGGGGTGGGAGAAGAAGACACAACAGTCACAACAATTCCTCAAACTTTTTAAGACAAGTCAACAGATATGATGTTGTTGGAGAGGGGGAGGGAGAGAGTGGGGAAAGGGAGGAATTGCTAAGGGACACGAAAATCACCTACATTGTATATTGATAAATTAAAAATTTTTTAAAAATCACATTGTCTCCTCATTGTCCACATCAGTGATTTCCAAAGCACATGCCTCAAAGGGTAGACAGGAGGAGCAAGTGCAGTGCGTGAAGAAAATACTAGCACTTCTATTTGTATTTGTTTTGATTGTAACTCAATTACATAATGCTTTATATAGTATAAGAATGAGTATTCATGATGGTATCAAGAAGGAATTCATTTTTATATTAAAATGGGTTTAAAGCATACAATGAACTTTTAAATTATTTTCACTAAAATTATTAAACTGTAATATTGAAAAAATTTCATAGTTTAAAATATTATTCTTGGTAAATTACACAACAGTATACTATTCTTTTCTTGCTGGACTTTTCATATAAGTGTTTTATAAAATTATTCACTGCCATCAGGTCTGTGTCCTGTGTGTTCACCATCTATAATGTGTGTTTATATATATGTAGGTAGGTGTGAACATCATGTTAATTAAGGAGAATTTATATTTTCAAAAGTTATTTATGTTTAATTGACACACAAGAATTGTACATATTTATGGGATACAGTGTGATGTTTCAATACATGTGTGCAATGTATAAACAAATTAGGGTAATTGGCATATCCATCACCTCAGTTATTTATCTTTTCTTCCTGGTGAGAATATTTAAATTCCTCTCTTGTTATCTTCAAATATATAATGTATTATTGTTAACTCTAATCACCTACTGTGTATTGGAACACTAGGACTATTCCTGTTATCTTACTGTACCTTTGTACTGTATAAATATGGTGGGCATGGACTGATGCATGAAATTGATTTTATTTCTGATGCTCACCCTTTGTAGTTACTAGATTTGAGTTATGCATTTTGCTTCCAATTATTGTTAGACTGTTTAAAAACTTCATGACACTGGAGTACCAGGGAATGATGGCTATCTTCTGAAAGCTGATTAATTAGATCTACAATATCAATACATTATTGCAATCATATTTTTAAAATATTTGTTTATCTTTTTAATTGCCTGTGTTCAAGATAGAGGAAGTGCATTTAGTTATTTATAATGCATGCAGGATAAAGGCACAGGGATTTTTACTGAGATAGATAGCAGGTATTTAGGAGGTATTTATTGCTCAGTGCAGACTGCTTATGAAATTTCCATAAACTCTGTGGTGCTCCAATGTCCAGTTAGTTTTTCTCAGGACTTGTTACACTCTATAATAAATAAGGTGTTTATGGTTCTTAGACTCTATCCCTTTTTTCAGCCTCTAGGTAACTCTATGTTTTAGGTTTGATTAATCTGTTGTAAAATTTTCTGACATAAATGATTATTCGAAGACAAAATGTTAAAAATAAGCACACAACTATAAGCATGTCCACAGATACACCTCCTATATTGCACTGGTTTATTCATTTATGAAATTCCATATCCATTACTTTATTATTTTTAAAGCATAATAGGTATTTCTATTTATTTAAGTAAGAAGAATTCTTAGACTTCCATTTTCTAATCCCTTTAGTCAGACCCCCAAAAGGGAATGTTTTTTATAAAAGACATTAAAGGTGAATTCTAGAGTGATGCCAGTTAATTAACAATATTTAATTTATTGCCTTTATTTAAAAATAAATAAAGTTTGTATAGTGTACAGAATTAATGAAAGACTGTCAAGGTTTTCAATGAGACTGATTTACTAGAATAGGTGTTATCCATTAAATTATTGGTTGTGTATTTATCATTTCTAGTAATCTAACTTTTTGCCAAACAATCTCTCTAGTATGATGAATAGAAAGAAAGGATTTATTATGATGTGAAGGTAACATTGGAAAATACGAAGATGAGCTGTCTTCCATTGGTGCCAGATACAACGCTACTGAAATACTGATTTTTAAAAGCAAATATTCTGGAATCATGTCAGGAAATATATTTCATGTGTCTTAAACTCAAACCTATAAGAGCTAGATAGGATACTGGGTAGACAGAATTGGTATGGTAAGTGTGTCCTGCAGCTGTGTTGGCTTCACAAATGTATTGCATATGATTTTCTTGAAGAGCAAATAAAAAAGCAATCCCATCATCTTCCAAGGGTATGGAAATATATATTTTTTTCCTTTTAATAATGGTCCAGATATGATTCTCATTTTTGTTTCTTAAAGTGTTTGAAACAATGAGTAGACACTTTAACTTGAAGACACAGCTGTTCAGATCATTGGGCACAAAAGAAGCCAAACAATATTCTCAAAGTGAAATTGAAATTGTAATTATGAGAATGTTAGCTACTGGAATTATAAACATAGGGCCCCAAGAGGAAAACTGGAAAGTTGCCAGTTTTATTTTATAAAACCATTCACATACATCACAAAGAAACTTCCACTGTCACCCTCCTCCTGTTATTGGTATGCAAACCATCTCCCTGCTCTCTCTTTGAAGAGCTTCTCTTACTTCTTCTAGTTGGAGGTGGAAGTCAGGTGGTGGAAGTCGCTTTAATGATTTCCTCTCATCTGCCCATAATGAACAGCTGCACTAAATTCCTCCACATCATTTTGAATATGCATAGACCAATGCTCAGCTCAGATGAAAACAAAAATGTAACTTTATCTTCTGGGCTATATATAAGTTTTTGCACTGAACATTATTAAGACATTTTTTAAATTAATGCAAAACAAATTATTATTGCAGTTATATAGTAAATAAGATGAACTATTATTGTGATGGGACCTTTGAGATATATTTTAAGTTATTTCCTATATATTTTGGAAATTCCTAGCAACCTCTGGCAAAAGCAAGAGAAAATTTTCTTTTTCAAAGTTTCTAAAAAAAAAAATCTATTTAGTCTCTCTTACAATTTTTTATTATTAATTTTTTTATTAATAACTCACAAAATTATTAATTCTATTTTTGACTGTTGATAGTCATTATACATTTTCCTCTTTATTAGGACAATACTAAAACTTTGTAACTTTTCATTAGTTTTATTAGTTTTCACTCTCTTAACTCAGTTATTGTGTGTGTCTAGTATATGTGTCCTATTTTTTATTCTTTTAAGGAATTTTTTGAAACTTTTTAATTGACTGAAATTTTTAGCTCTCCAAATGTATCTTATTATTGCCTCAATTTCCTCTTTAATTGTAACTTATCATTTACAATATAACTTTCAGATTTTTCCATAAAACACCTCTAACCAAAAAGAAAAAGATTGTCTATCATTTGCATTTGGGGTCAGCAACTTCTGTTGAAAGTAGTATTAAAAACATGTACCTTTAATCTATGGTTATAGTGTTTATTCCTGTGAATTCTAAATGGTAGAGGATTCCTTGGAAGGAAAGTGAATATTTAAAGTACAAAAATTGTTTTGATACCTGTTATGAATTTTTTTTTTTTTCTGGTTAATCTGCCTTTTTTTTTTTTTTTTTTTTTTTTTTCAATATACACTTT
>NW_007726441.1:438320-485111 GCF_000696425.1 Galeopterus variegatus
AACTTTTCAGTTTGATATAGTCCCATTTGTATTTTTCCTTTGGTTGCCCGTGCTTTTGGGGAATATGTACAGCAGGAATGGAAATCATCAAGTCGAAGGTATACTTGTTTCCCAGTGTTCATTGCAGCACTCTTCACAATAGCCAAGAGCTGGAATCAACCCAAATGTCCATCATCGGATGAGTGGATACGGAAAATGTGGTATATCTACACAATGGAATACTACTCAGCTATAAAAACTAATGAGATACTGCCATTTACCTGTTATGAATTTTGAAGTGGCAAATGATTTTGTAGTATTATCAATGTCTTTAAAAGTCACCTGATCTATAAATTAACTGATATAATAGTTGCCTTAATTCTTTTTCTGTACCTTTATAATTCCATGTTCATAACATATTAAATACATTTTATTGTAATTTTCTGATTACTTGTATGTGTCTTAGACTTATGAGATATTTGGGGTAAAAATTGTCTGCTGTGGCTAAATCTATTGTTCGCTACCAAAATTTATATTGATTGGATTCCTTTTAATAGAATTTGACAGTATTAGTCATTTTTGCCTTTTTCAAACTTTCACTGCTACGTCTATACCTGGTACTTCTCCATAGCAGTGTTCTGTGTCTCTGCTAGCCCCTTGAATACATCTCAGAGTCTCACTTGGGTTTATATATATTCCATTCTCACTAAGCTTACCCTACCTCTTCCCCCCAACCCCACGCCCATGTTTTTGCCTCATGCTCAAGGCTCTCAGATCTCTGTATTCATTTCAGCTCTCTCCCCTCAACTTCAAAACTTTTATCATCAAGTGCTACTGGAAATCTTCATTGGGTTCAGATAATGTAAACTCAGCTTGTTCAGAACAGAACTTAATTTTCACTCGCCCCATCCCAACCTGATCCCAGCGCTATATTTCTCCAGCACTATTTGAAAAAGAGAGAAACATGAACATCATCCCATCAACACTGCCTTCCTTCTGATCTCCCACAATATCCATAAAGGCTTATCAAATTTAGCTTTTCAATGCCTATAGCAGATTGTCACATTCAACATTGATTCTAATTCCCTTTGATCTTGCTTTCCTGTATTATAGAAGCTAGAAAATGATAAAACTATATATTTCCAGACTCTCCTGTAATTAGGTTTCTTCATGTAATCTACATCCCACCAAATAGAGAAAGGCTTAGCAAGAGCTAAGCCAAAAGCAGCAGAAGTCACACTCATCGAGGATCATATCTCTGTCAAGCCCTGATGGTGGAACCATATGATGTTTCGGGGCAGCTGGAGCAGAGTCCCTGGCATCACAGGTTTCAAAGGATGAAGAATGATTGAACCTTTCTCCTGACTGAGTTGCTGCTACCTAAGTTTGTTCAAGCTACAGAGCATGCAAACTTGATACTTTTGTCTTCCGAAGGATTCTTTGAACTTCTTACGACCGTTCAGCTTAAACTACCTAGAATAGATTTTGTTGTTTTCAGCTGAAAACCCTGATGAATACAGTATGCCTCAAATGCATTCAATTTCCCCCATCACATGCATCGCTGCCTTTGTTCAGCCATTCCTCTTCCCCTTAAGAACAGACTCTCTGTGTGCATTATTTTTTACTGAAAGAGGGTACTTCAAAAACTTTGGGGGGGGGGCGGCCCGGTGGCGCATTGCTACAGTGCGCCGCTTGGGAGCGCGGTGGCGCTCCTACCGAGGGTTCGGATCCCACATACAGACCGGTTCCCGCTCACTGGCTGAGCAAGGTGCGGGCGCCACGCCGAGGGTTGCGATCCCGTTGCCGGTCCCAGTCCGGTACGGGTGCGACACTGAGGGTTGCGATCTGTTGCCGGACACGAAAAAAGACAAAAAGGAAAAAAAAAAAAAACTTTGGGGGAAAATAGAATTAGAAACAATAAGAATCTTTTCAAGAACTTTTTGAAGTACCCTCCTATCTCCTACTTTTAGGTTGGGGCCTAAGATTTTTTTTATGAATATTTGCTCAGTTTTATGCAGCAACATTCAGTTATGATTGTCTACTTTCATAGGATAATTAATTTCATGTAAATGTGTGTTTACATGAAAATATCATTTTTCTGTAACTAAAGCTTGAGTTTTCACATTTTTCATGAATGTAACTAAATGATTTCTCAGACACTGGTTTATTCTTCTCCCAAGTCATATCCTTATACAAACTATAAAAAGTAGAATTGATGGGCGGTATAAAAGCAAATCTATATTTTTCCATAAAAATCTAGTGCATACTTAGGAGAAAAGATATTCATCTTTTTTTTTCTTCAATTTTCCCACTTTTTTCATTGTTGTTCTTAAACAAAATGCTTTGAGTTCCCTAATGGCTGATGATGTTGAAAATCTTTTGAAATGTTATCTTGAAATGATGGTAACACGTTAACTTTTATAAATTTGTCATATATGTTAAAAATATATGTAATGTGGCTCAAATAATTCCTCAGAAAAGAACTAGCCTTATATTCAAGTCCTTACAAATTAATTCTCTCATGTTATAGAATGTACTCAGTTTCTTACCTTGAACTTAATAATGTTGATTGGGGAAAACACTATTAATGTAAAATATCCTTAGACAATATTAATTCACGGAGGTCAACTGCAATTCATTTTAAAAGTTTAATTAACAAAACTTAAATTATACCTGGGTACGTGCTTTCATAATTGCATGAGTTGTATTAGTGTAAATAAGGTTATTAAAATCATTCATAAATGGTTTCATTATGGAGATTGTGAAGAGCACGTGGGTCTAGGTACTACATTATACCCAAGTTTCAGAAAGTGGCATGTCACAAATAGAAGAGGAGAAGGTGTGTGTATTAGTCCGTTTTTGTGTTGCTTATAACAAAATACCTGAAACTGGGTAATTTATAAAGAAAGGAGGTTTATTCGGCTCATGATTCTGGGACAGCTGCATCTGGCTTGGGCCTCAGGGGGCTTCTACTCATGGCAGAAAGCGGCAGGGAGCCGTTGGGTACAAGCGGATCACATGGCCAGAGGAAGCAAGAGTGAGAGAGGAGGTGCCAGGTCTTTTAAACAACCAGGTGTAGCAGGAACTAATAAAGTGAGAACTCACTCACAATCCCATCCGCCAGGAAGAGCATTAATCCATTCATGAGGGATCCGCCCCATGACTGAAACAATTCCCAACACTGCCACAGTGAGTGTCAGATTTCCACCTGAGTTCTGGGGGGACACACATCCAAACTCTATCATTATGTTCTAGAATACTGGTAGATGACCCAAAAAATGACTTCAGTGATGGCTCGGAAATGAAGTCATGACTAAGATAGTTTCATTAAAACTATCTCAAGAAATGTGAGTAGGAAAAAACTCTCAATATTTCTAATTATAATATATTAGTTTAAATACCAAGAACTGTAAACACATTTGGATAAGAATATTAACAAAACGTTAAGTATGTGTATTTGAATTTCTTTCATTCTGTTGTAGATAACTAGTTGGCCACTCATTATCCTATTTGTCCTTATTAGTAGCACTCTGATTTTAATTGAGGCAGCACTGTGCCCTCCTAAAAATACTTTTCATATTCATTTGCAACCAGTGGTGGCCTGATGACCATGTTGTAAGCAATAAGATATAAGAAATAAGAAATCAGCTAGGGATTTCTGGAGAACACTTGGGTTTCTTGATATAGACATAACTTCCTCCTTCCTGCCCCCTCTTTCTTCCCACCTGAAATTAGCCTCAGTGACTGGAATTGAAGCAGCCATCTGTAACCACAAAAATGAAAATCAAAGGCTAAGGACAGTGGAAATGAAAGAGAAGTTAGATGAAGGCTAAGTTCTTGATGACATCCTTGAGAATTTGTACTAGCCTCGACTGAAGACCACTGGGTTTTATAAAATAACATAATTTTCCTATCTGTTTAAGGTACTCTAAGTTTTTGTTCATTGCAACTGAACCCTTTCCCAGTGAATATAAAATATTTTCAAGTTGGTTAAGTTTTTTTTTTTTTTTGGGGGGGGGGGGATCTTTTTAACAATGAAATGAAAGACTGCCTTTAATTTGGGGGAAGCTTTATTTATTTATTTATTTATTTATATTTACAATGTAGTTGATTTTTGTGTCCCTTTACCAATTCCTCTTTCTCCCCTTCCTCTCCCCATTACCCCCATCAACATCATATCTGTTCACTTGTCTTAAGTTCAAGGAATTGTGATTGTTGTGTCTTCCTCCCTACCTGCCCCCCCCATTTGTTTGTATATTGATTGATTGATTTTTAGCTCCCACAGATAAGTGAGAACATGTGGTATTTCTCTTTCTGTGCCTGACTTATTTCATTTCATATAATTTTTTCTAAGTCCATCCATGTTGCTGTGAATAGTAGTATTTCATTCTTTTTTATAGCAGAGTAGTATTCCACTGTGTCGACATACCACATTTTCCTTATCTGCTCATCTGATGATGAACATTTGGGGTGGTTCCAACTCTTGGCTATTGTAATTAGTGCTGCAATAAACACTGGAGTACAGGTATCCCTTCAACGTGATGATTTCCATTCCTCTCCTTTCTGGAAAATGGTATGGATATTCCTCAAACAATTACAGATAGATCTACCATATGACCCAGCTATTCCACTGCTGGTAATATATCCTGGGGGAAGCTTTATACTAGGTTACATACAGTACTTCTAATTACCTTAGTCCAGCAATCAAGGCTGTCCATAATCAGCTCTTCTAACTTTATTTTTTTCCTCCTTCCATTACTCTGTACTACAGACAAACGAAACTGCTTTTTTTTTTTTTACCTTTTTGTCTTTTTTCGTGACCGGTAACGGGATCGCAACCCTCGGTGTCGCGCCCGCACCGCGCTCAACCAGTGAGCGGACCGGTCTCTATATGGGATCCGAACCCTCGGTGGGAGCGCCACCACGCTCCCAAGCGCTGCACTCTACCGAGTGCGCCACCGGGCCGCCCTGAGACTGCTTTTGTGATTTATACCTAAACCATCATTTCCTGTGGTCGTGCCTTTACTAATCAATTTTCTCACATGTAGTGTCCCAGCGCCACTCCTACAAACACAATCTTGTTGTTCCTAGACCACTCCAATTCTTTTTTTTTCTTTCATTCATTTTTTCTTTTTAAAAATACTTTTTGCTTTTTCTTTTTTCTTCTTTCTTTTTAAAATTAATTTATTAAAAAATTTTTGTAGACCACTCAAATTCCACCTCCTCTATGAGGAATTATCTGGCTGTAAATAATCTCTTTCTTCTCTTAACTATAATAATCTAGATTTTTTAAAAAATGCTTATTACTTCTCATCATTTTATACCTTGGAAATTACTTATTTACATGAGGGTTTTTTCTGTTATACTATCAAGTAACTTACTTTAAGAAACAGTTTGTATTTTTCTTTGTATTCCTACAGCTCTTAGCATGATCTTTTGGACTTTGAATATTTAAATACTTTGAATGTGTTAATTTTGATTAAGGTTTATTGAGATCTGAATGTAATTATCAATGAACTTTTTATTGGGTAAAATACACATGACATAAAATAGACCATTTTAACCATTTCTAAGTGCACAGTTTAGTTGCATTAAGTATGTTCATATTGTTCTGTAACTGTCACTGTCATTCATGTTCAGAACTTTTTCATCTTTCTGAACTGAAACTCTATACCCATTGAACAGTAACTTTTCATTCCCCACTAACTCACCCTACCCCAGGGAACCATCATTTTACTTTCTGCCTCTATGAATTTGACTATTTTAGGTACCTCATGTAGCTGAAATTATACATAATATTTGTCCTTTTGTGACTGTCTTATTTCACTTAATATCCTCAAGGTTCATTCATGTAACATGTCAGAATTTCATTCCTTTTAAAGGCTGAATAATATTCCATTATATGTATATACCGCATTTTTTTAATCCATTCATCAGTCAAGGGACACTTGAGTTGGTTTTTTCCACCTTTTGGTTATTGTGAATGTGATGCTATGAACGTGGGTGTACAAATATCTGTTTGAGTTTCTGTTTTCAATTATTTTAAGTGTATACCCAGAAGTAGAATTGCTGAATCATATGATTCTATTTTTGAGGTTTTGAGAAATTGCCATACTGTTTTTCACAGTAGCAGCACTATTTTACAATCCCATAAACAATATACGAGGGTTGTAATTTCTTCACATCCTCATCAATACTTATTTTCTGGTTGATTAGTGTTGTTGAGTACTTTTTCATGTGCTTATTGAACATTTATATATCTTCTTTAGAGAAACATCTATTCAAGTCCTTTGCCCACTTTTTAATTGGGTTGTTTGTTTTTTTATTGTTGAGTTGTAGGAATTTGTTCATAAATTCTGGGTATTAATTATCCAGATGTTTATTATCGAGGTGATTAATGTGCAAATATTTTCTGTCTTCCTTGAATTGCCATTTCACTCTGTTGATAACGTCCTTTGCACAGATATTTGTAATTTTGATGAAGTCCAATTTATCTATTTTTTTGTTGTTGCCTGTGCTTTTAGTATCATATCTAAGAAATCGTTACCACATCTAATATCCTGAAGCTTTTTTCTTTTATTTTCTTCTACAATCTTTGTAGCTTTAGGTCTTTTGTTTAAGTCTTTGACCCGTTTTGGGTTCATTTCTGTTTATGATTTAAGCTAAGGGTCTAACTACATTCTTTTGTATTTGGATATCCAGTTTTCTGAACAATATTGTTAGAAAGACTGTCCTTTACCTTATTGAATGCTTTTGGAACACTTGTTAAAAAATATTTGATCATATAAGCAAGGGTTTATTTCTGGGCTTTCTATTCCATTCCATTGGTCTGTATGCCTGTCATTATGCAGGTGCCACACTGTTCTGATTAGTGGGGCTTTGTAGTAAGTTTTGAAATTGGGAGGTATAAGAACTTTAATTTTGTTCTTCTTTTAAATATTGTTTTTGCTATTTGGGATCCCTTGAGTTATTGACCACTTTTTTTGTTTCCCTTCTTGCTCAGCCACAAAAAGGCCATAAGAATAAAAGCAATTAGTAAGTCAACACTTTTTAAAATTAGCACAGGAGAATACTGCATATTTTTATATTAATAATACCCAAGCCATTAAAATACAAAGAAAGATAGTATTGTGTAATGGAAACAACCTTGAAATAGTAGTAGAGAATTTGGGAAACTCTAGTTCTAACCTCTACTTAGCTATGCAGTCATCAGCAAGCTATTTAATTGTCCTGGGATTCAGTTTCCTCATTCTTATACTATGGGCATTGAAATGAAGTATCTCTAAGATAGGTCCCAACTCTAACGTTTTATAAAAAAATATAAGATTTGGCAACTTAGCCTAATAGTGTTTGAATCTTTTTTCCTACCTACTCCTAACAAATGCTATGATTATGAAAAATAGCCCTATTTCTATTGAATGTGTATTATATGTATCCCTTCCTATGGCAGAGGAAGTCTCACTTGTGCATTCTGTATATGCATGTGTTTGTTAATGTTCCATCCATCAGGAGATTGATGAGGTGGAAGTTTAACAAAGGATGAAAGACAAGTTGTATCCAGATGTGCAGAGCGAAGGAGTGAGTCAGGTAAACAAGAGAAATCACCAGGAGTTGTGCCAAAGGTAAAAAATTGTGAGAGGGTGATGAAGGAAAGGAAGTAGAAAGCCTATAGAACTGGAAGTTTGGGCCTGGAATGTTGGAATCTTGAGCAGCAGAGGACATTTCTACTTAGGCATCAGAACCAGAATTAGGGCTACCTACTTCTTTAGTTGCTCAGGGGCCTAGAGATACAGAGACAGAGAGAAAGGCAGACATATTTCTGAAGTGTTGAAAGGGAAAGGAAAAGCATAAGTATAGGATGGAATTAGAAAACAAATGTAATGTAGCATAGGATTACCCAAAAGTAACTTAACAGATGGCAAAATGTGTGAGGTACATGATTTGATCCTGACCAGTGACTACCAAATATTCCATGAAGTCTTCTAAACCCGTGAATGCTTTATGTGAGAAACATTTTGGCATGTGGAAACTGAAAAAAGGTTACTTTTCATGCCTATATTCATATAGCATAAGGCAAAGGCAGTCCTTGAGAATTCAAGAACCTAGAAAATAGCCCACCAGAAATTTCTAGAACTTTGGAGCAGACCTTGGAAATTTACAACGTCCGGAACTGGTGGAAAAGAAATACAAGGTGATATTCAGATTTATATGAAAGGGAAAAAGGAGCAACTGGCTTATTGAGCACACAGAATTCAGCACAATATACATAAAAGTTTGATTTTATTTTTCTCCAACAAGTGCTTTCAAATTTCTTCTGTGGGATCTGCCTTCTTTTTCTCTGGACAGTATCACAGGCATAATTTATAAGTTTTTCACACATAGGAATAGTCTCATGGTAACTCAAATTTATTTTCAGCCTTTAAAAGTCCACTGCATTCTAAATCAAATCTTCAGTCTAATGTGCAATTATTAGAGAAGCCCTCACTTTACATTTGGAGGAGTAATCTCTAATCAGTTTTTGGTTGATTTTTTTATTATTTTGAACCTGTCTTCTCCTGCATCTTGTTCCTTATGTTGGGGAAAGAGAAGAGAGATCAAGGAAAGAGGAAGGAATAGTCTTATGTAATTAATAATATTTTATTCATCGTCAGTTTGTACCAATTACTTGGTTATAAATGGTATCCAAAAAAATGGTCTCCCTCATGGAGTTGCCAGCGGACTCTTTGGAGGACCTCTCCCACCCCAAACATGGTAATGCCCACTTTATAGCATCCTGCTCCAAGTGATAAAATCTCTGGTTAAATTTTTTACTGCATTTGTTTAGCTTCTTTCTCTAGCTATACTCATATACAACCTACCAGACATAAAGGTAAAAATCACGGACCACTGACCAACTCTATAACACTGGGAAAGTTACTAAACATCTGAACCTCACATTTGTAAATTTGGAATTGTACCTCCCACTTAGATACAATAATTTAAGACTTATAAAGTGCTTAGAATAGTGCCTGGCACATAGTATGTAATATTACCTGCTGTTTTAGGAGTTGGGTTTCTCCTGTACCAATAAGCAGTCCCCTTGCATAGCTAAGAGGAAGGGAAAGTCTTTAAACCTTCCACCAAAATTGATGTATTCTTATCCTGCCAAATGGAAAAGTAGTTTGCCCCACTATTGACCACTTTTTTCTAGCTGTACCTACATGTACCACTAGAGCCAGCTCCCTGTTCCAAGGAAAAATCAAGAGACAAAGCTCTCTGTACTCCTCCAAATTTCCCTCAATATGTCTTTATAATAACTCTTAGTAGGCTGAAGAATAGAGAGAATTTGATAGAAGGAAGAATTTGTTCGCCTACTCAGTAAATTTTATTTACTCTTCAGACAGTGAGAACACTTTTCAACTGTTATCTTCAGTGTCAAGTCTTTCACCTAATTCTGGGACAACAGGTATAAAATTTTATTTAGCATTCTGTTTAGTGGAGAAAATTTCAGAATGGACATGATAGGAAAAGGAGGAAGCCATTTTAATCCTTGTGTGGTAACAACTACTCAATTGACTGTCCCTCTCTCTGTTACAAGCATCTGGTTGATTAATGAAGGTTTTATTTTTCATTCTAAGATTATAAATCTCATTAGTGGGCTTAGAAAATGCTTATTTTTCTTATATTCCATTCAATTAATTTGTTTTGTTTGGGGGCATTGTTGGAAGGCAGGAATGAAAGGAAATGCACATTGTTTCTTAGATATTTTCCCATAACATTTTAACAGCCATCAGAGAAATTTTTTAAGGATGCTCTAATTTAAAAGTGGTTTTTAAATATGCTGTTATGAAAGATTCAGAAACACGAAGATTCTATGTTAATTTAAAACACAGCATTTTTAAAGTGGAAGCATTATCTGTCTGAAAAAGGCAATTCAAATTGTTAATGTTCTTTGTTTATTCCAAATATAGCTTGGAATATTAAATATACTCCATCTATAGAGCAGACTTATTCTCTCTAACTTCCTGATTTTCTTCTTGCCCATCTGCAAGGAAAACGAGGGAAAGTGAGCACTGTCACTTTTAAAGTGCAATAATCCTCAAGGTCCTTAAAATATTCTCAAATTTCTCAGCAACACTTTTACTTTATTTTACTTTGATTTATGAGCTTAATAATTGATTATCTCGACTTGTCTTGAAAGCGCAGTGGTTTTGATTTCCTCATACTAACATCTTTTTTGTGTGTTTGGTGGGTAAAAAATGTAGATAGAGTTATAAATAACTGCATGGTGTGAAGATTTTTTGCAGAACTGAACAGATAACCCAGGTTGATAGGTTCAGTCCTTTGTTTTATGATTTCAGTTCTTGGTAAAAGCAATATGCATGAGACAAACAAGAATCACCCTTATCAGATGTCAACAGTTTAACAGATATAACTTTTAATTTCAAATAAAAATGAGAAATTGTTAAGGGAGAACATTGTGCTATAGAAGGGGTTAGCAGAAAAGGAATTATCAGGAAAGCTCAGTTATGGAAAACTGCTACTTTCTAGTTTTCCCAAGACTGGAAAGAAATTAGCAGTTAATGATTATCTAATGAAGGCCTAAAGTACAAGATTTTGCATAAAATAAGTTCTTAATCAAGAGTAGTATTACTAATATTAAGATTATCAAAATGTGGAACCAATTCAATCTCTTGTCAATAAAATATCTAGTATGAGCTTTTACCGTTTGTGTGAATCATTTCAATTGTCTATCTTAGAGATAATAAAAGATTAAATTGCTTTATAAATATATATTCTCTTACCTGTTTCTTGTTTCTTTGGGTTTAAAATGAAGACTTATTGTGAAGACATATAAAGTATTGGCAAAGATCTTTTTAGTTCTTTCTCTGTTTGAATTGTTTAATTAAGATGATAAACACCCATTGTTCATAACAATAACTGGTACTTACTGAGCATTTCCTATGAGCCAGAGTTGTGCTAAGAGCTTTGCCCATTTTATCTCTGGAATCCTCCCAACAACCAACCCTATGATATAGCTATTGTTATCATCCCCCTTTTACAGATGAGAAAACTGAAGCACAGGGACTTCAGATAACATGCTCCAAATCATACTGGTAGATAGTGAGGAAGCTAGGTACTCTCATTTCAAAGTCCACGTTTCCACTGTCAAAGTTGTCCCTATTTTTTTTTCTGAAAGGATACTTAATATTACCAATGTTCTATATTCTTAATAGTAGTACAGTATTAATGATTAGAAAAGTGTATCCTATTGAATTGCACATGGTATTTGTCATGCTCTATTTTGATAGTTTGTCATGGAGTCACAATGAAATATTTGGTAGATTTCACTTATCTCCTACAAGGTATATTAATAAAGAGAGTAGCTAAAATTTACCAAGCCCTTACTAAATTTTAAACACTGTACATTCTGTATTCATATATTCTTTGTAATAAACTTACCATTACCTTTATCACTTAGATGAGAGAACAGAGACTTAGAAATTGAAGTCCCTTTCCCAAAGGTCACATTTTCTCTACATTTAGTAGCCTAGATCTTGCCACCCTTTATTTTAAGACCAAAAGCAACATTTTATACGTATTCCTCTTAGATTTTATTTTTCATGTTTCACCCTATTATTCTGATCCATTGGGATCATTCCAGTCTCATTTCTGTCATTCTTCATACTGAAACTTCCTCCTAGTTCTTGAAGCCTGCCATCTTGTACCTCCCATGTCGTCATCCTGATTGTTGATAAGAAGGTTGAACAGATTTGGTGCCAAGCACAGAGCCCTGAGGTCCTTTTGCCAGAAATCTCCTATGCTATATCAATTCATCATTCAACGTTCTAGGAGGGATGTTGATTTATAGGTTGTGAATTACCTCTCATTCAGCCCATTTTTCTTCATCGGGTTCCCAGACATTGTCAAATTCTTTCTCTCTCTCTCTCCTATAACACCTCTGTTTCAAAGATAGTATGAGAATGAATTTGCTGCTCCATGAACTGATATATAGTGATGGTGGTAGGAAGGGGAAGGCCCTGCCAAACACAATGTAAATGTGAAGCCTCTCTAAATTCTTACTTACAGATTCACAAGGCTGCAAAATATCTCAAAAGGTCCCCCAACGCATTCTCCTATATACAGACAAGTTAAAAATCTTATTCAATTCTGAAATCTCCTTAGGTCCTTATGCTTCTTGGTAATAAAATTAGTGTCTGATATTTAAATTTTCATAGTCAGAAGTCCTACAAAATTTCCACTTGGTTATTCATCTAATATTTTCTTATTCTGTCATTTCCAAGGGATGTTTAATAGGGGAGACCAACATCTATTTTATAACATAAAACTTACAGGTATGCCTGACAAGTCTCTACCTTCTTTCACTAACCTATTATGGGTCTATCAGCATAGAATAGAAATATCTCTTGAACATATTTATATTTTTAGCTTAACTTTTAATGAATTCCATGTGTTTACTACTTAACTGCTTAAAGTAAGTATTTTGGAACCTTTTTATAATGTTAGTTTTAGAAAATAGGAATAGCAACTGCCTTGGCAACCAGTAACATTATATCATGTTTTAACTGTGTATGGTTTTTGCATTTCTGAAGATATAATTAAATTTGAAATGTAACAGAATTTACAAGATATTTATTTTGCAAATAGTATTCTCACAGTGCCTTATCCATAGCAGATGCTCAATAAATATTTGTTTATAGTGCTTGTGTATTATTATGGAAATTTAGTGCATTTCCTTTTCTGTGTTATCAGACTTCCTTTTCTGAGATTCAAGGAGTGCTCATTAGTTCTAGTATCTTAATATTTGATAGATAAGTCCATTTTTATAAATTTCAGGATTTGATAGTAGACTTCAATCTACCTATTTTTAAATTTCAGTTTCTAAACTGAAGTCCTAATTGTCTCTAATATAGTCTTATATGAGAACTACATCTGTTCTTGCTTATTGTAGTTGTCCATTTCTGAATCTTCGTCAAATTGGTTAGATCCTTTCTGTTCTACAACTGATTAATCAGGATGTAAGCTTCCAAGTGTTCTTGACCACTGTTCCTTATTTGGGGGCATTGTAAGACTTTTTTGTATGTTTGTTTTCATTTCTGTTCTGAGATATCTATTTTTAAACATCTTTTACCTATTACAGGCCGGTTTAATTTGTTAGAATCAGGGAGTCATTATATTATCTAAACTAGACTTCTGTTCCAAGTGAAATCCATTTTCTTTACATAAAGGGTAAGGTTTAGCCAATATTTGCCAGAAATGCTAGTCTTTTACAATCACTGCTACACTTTTCTTTTTCTGAGTATATAAATGTACATCTTTCTCTATTATGTACTCTATTATGTTTGTTCACACAGTCTCAAAACTCTGTTTCTCTGTCTATTCAGCCTAGATGCTTCAGACATATGTATGTATTATGTTTGTTCCAATTTAAAGGCTAGAAAATATTTTTAAAAGTTAGAAATGATAAAATAGTAAAGTTCACATAAATAGTAAAATAATATTGATATATATTATCTCGTGTAATTAAACATAATTTAAAATATATTAGAAAATCATTTACAATTTGGATCTGGATATTGCTTTATGAAAGCAACAAACAAGAACCTTATTAAATAGCAGAATTACTTTATACAACACTTTGATCCTTTAAGAAATTTCAGATAAAAGAGACTCTTGGTCTGGCCCCACATATTCACCTAACATTTCTCTAGAGTTTTCATCACTTATTCTAGGAAGCTCTTGTTCAGCGAATAAATTTTCAGACTGTTATTAAATTTGGGTTACTAGTTTCTCAGATTTGGTTTGAGACCTCTGAGGGAAAAAATCCACGTCTTCAACATTAGCTACCCAATGCATAATGTCTGCTTTCAAAACAATGAGCAGGGAAATGTGACCCTGTGCTTGGGAATTGAAATCTTGCCAATTGCACTGAAGTGTTACATTCATTATGTCATACCACACACATCTGATAAGGGAAGACATAATGCTGTTGGATAGGTTCTTGTGTGTGAGAACTCTATAGGTCAAGTAAAGAGCTGTTTTTCATTTAATAACCGAGCTATGCAGGTGCTAATTTGGACCATATGCAGGACGATACAGAAATGTTACTGCACAGTGGAATAGTAGTGTGTGTGAGTTGGTATTAAGGGGAATTTTTTGATTAATTAAGGTGCCTATGCTCTGGTCAATTTAAACCACAGAATTCAATTGACATAACTCTGTAAAAAATAAAGCTCACAGAAAACTGTCATAATGCTGAATTTTTTCCTGTTCCTTCTCTTCGCACACCCTGACTTTTTGAAGCTCCCCATGGACCAGTTCATTTGAGAGAAACATATTGGACACTGGGAAAGGCCAAATTAGAACTAAGGCAGCAATTGACTCCCTCATTAAATATGCCTGCCATGGGATCTACATAGTGTATCTGGCACAAGCAATACTGAATGATTCAGGTTCTTAATATTCTTCATCTTTTTGTGGGAACTAAGTTAGAAAAAGGACCCCAGAGGTAACATGCTAAGAACCATTTTCACAGCTTAATTGCAGATTTGTACTAACCAATCAAGTATAGCCTACATGTTGAAGTTTAAAAATCCATGGAAACTTTGATTAAAATTTTGTTTTAATGCTATTAGAATCAATCCCTAAGCAAACTTATTGCCTTATCTAGTGAAATACACATTTCTCAACGTTCTGCTCTTTAGTTAGTCATATGCGTCTCTAGTTTTTTTGTGCTTTCCTTTTGCCTCCTTTTTGAGGCTATGTTATAAAAATGCTTTTATTTGTGTTGCAAATATTAATCTCTGACTTAAAAAATCATGAGAACTAAACAATTCTTTAGTTTATTGTAATCATACAAATGTATGTGAAGAAAATATTTTAGAACCCTGTTGGACACAGAAATGCTGCCCCAGCTCTCACTATTTTGTGTGTTTTACTGCTAATGAGCAACTGTGGGGCTCATGGTTTAGTGGCAGCACATGAATGCAACTCCTACTTCCAAGGAGCAAGAAGATTTGGGTAGAATATAATTATTAATCATATCTTTGGGACTTAACCAGGGGGGCAGCCTTTCTCGAGCTCAGATTTCACTGTGATGATGTGAAGCATCTGCCCAGCAAAATGAAAATATGAACAGATTCCCTCTAAAGATGTGTGTAAAACCTGTCTCCAACTGACAGTGCAGTGATTTGGAGACCATGTACATGGTGTAACATTTCTGTTTTTTTCTTTGCACTTTGAACTGAAAGTGAAAACACCTGAGTGAAGCTCCTGTCCCTATATTCTTATAGTTTTCTAATTGGACTTACTCCCTCTCGTACACCCGTATATATCTATCTTATAAATACCCATGAAATGTACTTTGCAAAAGTTACCCTTCTCCTTAGAAAACACTTTTGCCTCTAAAACAAAACCTGAGCCCACAGCTGGACAATTAATTCATTCCACCCTCTGGTGCAAGCCACCAGTCAACTTTTCCTCTGTCTCTTCAGTGTGAATCTCCATTCACGTCTGTCCCATCACCAGACTTCTGACACTATTACATCAACTCTCCCCTAACCTGAGTTAATCCAATTCCATTTCCCTGGAATGTGCTCCTCCCTTCTGTCTGTTTATTAAAGTCCCATATTTCACATTCCCATGTCAAACCCCAGCTCTACCACCCATGATCTCCTCAGCCTCCGAACTCTTGGTTATTTACTGTAGAATTTCAGAATTGCATAAAAGGAGCTTCAAAAATGATCTGTCTTAATATCTTCATTTTATAAGAAAGCCGAGACTCATGGAAGATAAAATTGCTATCTTGCTATTGCAGGAAGTTTTTAAGACACGCACAGTGGGGGATTTACACCGAGGTGGCACATTACTATGGTAAATTATTTGAGATTAGGGTTTGGCTCTTATATGTATCACCCAGTAAGCATGTAATAGGTGCTTTGTAAATAAGTTGATGATTGCATCCTGATCAGATTGACATGATAGAATCTGGTGACCATTTTTATTCATTTGAAGGCTATCCAAAACAGAGCATTAGCTTCTATCTAATGTAAAATTCATTCATTTAACTCAGTAGATTACTTCCCTCATGGCTGCCATAAAAAACTAAATTTAGTTGTTGAGGAGATAATTCCTATTATCTCTCTATTGTTTGTATATAAAAATTATAAAAACCTTCTAATGAAGAATTATTATGGATAAAATTGCCGGTATCCTAAAAACTTTGGTGTTTCTGGCTCACCACTTAATAATAGTTGAGTTCTAAAAGTCACACATGCAGGACATTCTTTGAAATCTTCTTTGTTTGATCACTGCTGAACAACACGCAAAGCTTTCTATTTTTTCACCTGAATAAATAGTGCCCTGCATTTCACCCTGTGAGGTCAATACATATGTCTCACAAGACAGGCGTTCTTCAGCTCTTTTCCTGCCAATTCTAATGAAAAGGAAAAAGCTCAGCACCCGTACCACCTGACTGAGAGTGGAGGAATCAATGTTTTTTATTCTTATTTTGGAGAGCCAGGTGCTAGTCACCAGTAATTTATAAACAGAAATGTTTTTTTTCAGTAAGAAAAAATAGGGTATATCTTATGTATTCTGTGCTCAACTTGGATTACCAATGTAGTTCGAAAGCAAATACCATGCCAAATGCTCTGGACTTTTAAATTTCATTGTAATATATAATAACAAGTGTTTGGAAGAGTTGCTAATGTCTGCATAGTGTTTGTGAATTCAATTATTATTTTCCAGAATAAAATGGCATTTAGTTGATATCTTGAAATCTAACTTGGCAATAGCTCTCTTTCAAATGTTCCAGTTTTCAGTAGAAATCATTGTATTTAATTATCTTTATTTTCTTTTATTTATAATTGACACATAATTGTACATCTTGTACAGTATTATGTTTCAATGCATGTATACATTGTTTAATGATCAAATAAGGGTAATTAACATATCTATCACTTTAAACAATTATTTATCCATGGTGATAACATTTAAAATCCTCTCTTTTAGCTATCTTAAAATTTACATTACACTGTTATTAACTATTGTCACCCTACTGTGCAATAGACACTAGAATTTATTCTTCCTCTCTGACTGTAACTTTTTAGGCCCCATTGACCATCTCCCCATCTCCTCATCTCCTCCTCCCCCCTTCCCTCCCCATCTTCTGGTAACCACTATTCTACTCTCTACTTCTATGAGATCAACTTTTTAAAATTCTGCTTGTGAATGAGAGCATGTAGTGTTTTCTTTCTGTGCCTGACTTATTTCACTTAACACAATGTCCTCGAGATTCATCCATGTTGCCCCAAATGACAGGATTTCATTTTACTTTATAGCTGAGTAGTATTCCGTTGTGTGTGTGTGTGTGGGGGGGGGTGTATTCACCACATTTTCTTTATACGTTTATCTGTAGATGGACACTTAGGTTGATTACAATAGCCATATCTGGGCTGTTGAAAACAGTGCTGCAATAAACATGGAGTGCAGATATCTCTTCAACTGGTGCCCATCTTAATCCCAAAAGACACAATCCCAAATGCCATAATCCTGAATGTTAAAATCTCAAAAGATCAAAAATCTTAGTCTGAAATCCCCAAAATCCGATCACAGTCCCAAAAGATTAAAAACACAAAAATATAATTCTGGAAAAATTAATTTTAAAAACTTTTTAGAAGACACTTATTTACATTTTTAAAAGGGAATTTGAGAAACATATAAAAACAGACAGAACACTTCATAGGCCAGTTCACACAATAACATAGGCCATAATATTCTACATAGTTTTGTATGCATAAACACTCATATATGCTAATAGCAGCTTGCATGGGTTTAACAGTAATGAGCAGACAACCCTTATTCGTAAAGAAATAGGTTAAAAAGCAAAATGTGTAAACGGTTATCACTGTGGTTGGTAATTGTATGCACCCAGCTTTATCACTGTGGTCATCAGAAATATCATGACAGACAACCTAATTCTTTTGATGAGATCTATCAAAAACTGCAGTGCATCACCACCACATATGTAGTTGCCCAAAGAGCAGAGATATGGGAAGATTTTATCTTTCACAAATGCCTATGTACAAAAAAGACATCTCTTCACTTATTGAGGATGTTGCAACTTTCAGCAGAAGAAAAATGTCTGTCTCAGCTTACAGAGATAGACAAATTTGCCTTCTTTATTTCTTCTCTCTGGGTCCCTGGTCGACTGGTTGGTGCCCACCAAAATTAAAGGTAGATCTTTCCTACCTCACCTGCTCAGACTCACACATTAATCTCCTCTGGAAGACACTCTCACAGACACACCCAAAATAATGCTTTACTAGTTTTCTAGGTATTCCTTAATCCAATTAAATTAACCCCTGGAACTAAGTCCACAAGCCCACCCCTTGTCAACTTGGCACCTATATGAATCTCCTAAAGCCATATTTCCAAATAAAGTCAATAACAAGATACTAGTCCCACCCAACATGACCAACCATCCTGTGTACAACCAAAAACACATTAATCCCTTCTCCAGGTTTTGATCTTTTAGGATTGTGATTTTCAGGATTTTAAATCTTGGGGATTTTAGACTTTAGGGATTTAAATCTTTGGGGATTTCAACATTTGGGATTATGGCATTCAGAATTGTGTCTTTTGGTACTGTGGTCCAAACACATCTTTAATTTGATACTTTGAAAAAATTACTATGATTACATTGTACAGAACAAACGCATTATAAATTTTAGAGTTCAAAAGACAAAGCTTCATTTGCATAGTTTAGATGAGTCTCTATAAACTGATTTTTTGTTATATGCAGAGACTGGAGTTTTGGGGCTAAACTTAGTCCAGTACTAAGATAATTACAGTTTGCTAAC
The DNA here is from genome assembly GCF_000696425.1 of Galeopterus variegatus. NCBI lineage: Eukaryota > Metazoa > Chordata > Mammalia > Dermoptera > Cynocephalidae > Galeopterus > Galeopterus variegatus. The sequence goes on from NW_007726441.1 coordinate 457,163, forward strand.
AAACTCTATATACTATGTAGTATTTAAGACTGGATCATGGTAGCATCAGTAAAGCAAAGTATGTATGAAAGCCTTGATAATGCAAATGAGCAGATGGTTTCTGTAATTGGGCACAGGATGGTATTTCTATACCAAGTCTACACCTCACCATTCATTTAAGGAAAGATTTGATATGTTGTTAATTAATAACCAGTGTGGACTGTTTTTGATAATTGTGGACACATTAGAAAATTGATTCCATTAGCGTTTCTTCCAAGTAAAGTTTAGTGATTATCTGCAGACTGCTTGAGCCTTCCTGTTTCATTTTGGTTTTTGCCACCTAGATTATTTATACTTATCATACTACAGGGACAGCTTCCTGACATAGCTCTGTGTGAGCCCCAATTACCATCCTCAGCAGATACCTTTACCACCCAGATGGAGCAAAGCTGTGTTTTATTCCTCTATATGCTCTTTTTTTAGAACAAGAATGTGGCCCAAGTGGATGTGGGCATCTGTATAAATATTATTCCCCACTACCTTATCTGCAAATGACTCCTTTTGAGTAGCGAGAATTAACTGCATTTCATCAGAAATCAACCAGTGCAGATCCCATATGATTTACTATAGTAGAAAAAATGGGTATATATTCTCTTTATCACTTTAGGTGCTACAAAAACTTGGGTATAAACAAACAAAAGCCTCACATATGTAGAATTTTAAAAAGAGGAAAAGAAGAATTTAATCTACTCTGACTTTAATATACTAATATCAAGCAAGTCATTTGTTCAGAGGATACATAGGAAGAGAAAAAGTTATATTTATGAAGAATTGTTTGGTCTTTTGGCACAGTGTGAGAGGTAAACATCCTGTCAGAAGTGACAGATGGCAATCAAATACCAAGATAAAAGACAGAATAATAAATAAAGCAGCAAAAGATCTGTAAAAGTGCAGAGAATCAAAGAACTTTATCACCTGGTCTCTCTAGTGATTCTTTCACTAATAATTACTGTCTTCTGTGTTCTAGATATGAAGGATAGAGAACAGTGAATGAAGCAGACACTGAAGATATAGAGCAGTGAATAACGTAGGCACATTTCTTCTCACATAATTTACACTCAATTCAGGGAGACAAACACAGAAATAAAAAAAATAACCTTAATAATTTGATGTGACAAATTCAAAAGGAAATAAAAACAGGGTGTGTGATAAAGAGGAGCACCTGTCAGAGGTGGTTATTGGAAGTCTTCTCTGAAGTGTTGACACTTGAGGCAAGGTCTGAATGGCTAGAAGAGCAATGGCAAGAGCTGACAAAAATGCTCTAGGCAGAAGGAACAGTAAGTGAGGAGACCTTGAGGTGCAAATGAGCTTAATGTGTGCAAAGAATACCAAGAAGTCCACTGTGCTCGGACATAGTGAGCACTGAGGAGTAGTATGAGATGAAGTGTGGGATGTAGCTGGGGGCAGATAATCTACTCATTTGATCTTTATGCATAGATAAATAATTTGGATTGTCATCATTGAAAAAGACGAAGTGAAGTTCAGTACACTTGAGACATAAAAAACTCTAATATCTTTATAAATATTTTAATGAAAGCAGTTACATTTTTAAAAATGAACTTTCCTTAAAGGAGTTACTTCTAGTTATCAGAAAAATGATCTATGTGAAATAACTCAGAACTGGAGTCAAATGAGGCCTTGAAGAGGATGAATTCCTTTGTAGGATAGTCTGAGGTTTGGAGATAATTTTAGAAGCAAACATGTTTGCACAATCATTGCTTTTGGTGTTTTTTTAATCCCTATTACTCTTAGAATAGAACCTTATTGCCTCACCTTTCCCAGTCTACTCAAACAGGTACCAGAGCCTAATACCCTCATCTCCAAAAAAACAAGCAAACAAATGAAACAAAGCAACAATAGCAAAAGACAGAATGAAGTGAGAATCAAGTAGTTTTTGACATTTTGGACTTGGTGTCCTGGACCTACAAAATTTAGGCTGAGCCTTAGCAGGTGATGATACTGGGGACAACTCCACAGAGTGGATCATGGCCATCTCTTAGTTTTGTTGAGTAGTAGCTTTGGACCACGGTGAGAAGTAAGAGTAATCACACCAATTAGATTTATCACAATGGATGCAGTCAAGAGCAAAATTTATGGCTGCTACCACCCAGCTTTCACTTTGGCCCTAATGGCATAAGACAGTATATCCCTAGATGTGTCAAAGCAAAGTGACACCCAAGGTAATTTGAGATGGTATGGTGACAAACTATTTATTTTTATAGGTATGTATTAATTTTAATGCATATTATGACAAAAATAAGTAACTAACAAACCAAATCAAGGATTTCATAGATATCTGTGTTCTGGAGAAATCCAGGACAATCTATTTAAACTGAAACGGTACCTGATATAACAAAAAGTTGTCAGTGTCATAATTGAATGATGGAATATTGAGGAATGCTAGCATTGATCTAACATACATAAATTGAAATTCTGGCTCTAGAACGTCTTAGCTGTGTGACTCTGGTAAATCATTTTAATCTTTGAGGGACCATTTCTTATAAAATGGGGCATATAATATAAATTTCATCATTGTCTTGTGAGAATCAAATGAGATAATTTACATAAAGATACTAACATAATGTTTGTCCTATAGTAAGTACCTCAAATTAATAGTTGTCACCACTATTTTCTATCACAGTGGGATCCTTGAGGACAAGAATTGTGTCTTTTGCACCATTGTATCCCCCAAATCTAGCTCAGTGCCTACCAGTCAATGGATGTCTTTAAATGAATAAAAGAATGGATGAATAAATGAATGAGTCTGTTGTATTTGAATGCCTTAATAAGTTAAGTTGATTTTACTTTTTTCTCCATATTTATCCAATCCAGTGTAGTAAATATTTTTATGTGCCTGCTGTGTACTAAGTACTGTTTTAGGTTAGATGATCCTTGCCTTCAAAGACTTCACAACATGTGCTGCAAAATATTTCCAACACAAATAAGGGTGAATAAAGTGTAAGTGGGTCAAGTGTCTTTGGAACATTACCAGGTGTTTAATATTTCTGCAGTAATTTGAGTTTTCTCAATCCCCATAAGCTTGTTGGTACCAAAGAAGTCACTTAATAGCAACATTCAAATTCTGCTGCTTCCTCCTCCTTTATAGCAGGTGCCTTAGGCTCCCAGACTCTCTAATTGATAAACAACATGACAACCTAGTTATGTCTGAGATTAGTCAAGTATTGTCTCAAACGTGTTTATAAAAAACATTGCTCCAAGCAGGTTCTGCACTTGCTTTACTGGGCATGGCAGACTCCTCTGCTGGGCTGTGGGTGCCTGTCACCATCTTCCTCTGCACTACTTCGTCTCTGCTCCCACAGACACCATGTTATCCACTGCTGCTTCTCCAGACTCCACAGTTCCCCATCAGCTCCCACATTTCTTCCAGATGCACAATTGCTATTCCACCAGGCAGTACCAGAGACACCTTGAATCCTCACAGTATCAAAGGTGGGAAACAATCCGTGGCAAAATGGGCAAGTGTAAGGTGACTTTCTCTGCTGGTTTACACTTTGAGAGTCCTGAGAAATACTGTTAGCTAATATTTTACAGTTTCTTCATTGTTACAGGTAGTCAAGTTCAAGAGAACATTTGAAGGGATGGTCAATGAGCTATATTTGAAATAGCTTTGATAATTTGGGCTTTTTGTTACTAGGTTAAGTTCATTTGTTGTACTGTTGAAGAACTCACTGGCTCCTCAAATTCAGTATTTCTAAAATTTAATTCAATATGTTATCTTGACCCCAGAGTCGTATCACAGATTTTGGCCAGTTCTTGATTTTTTTTCCTTTTCCTTTTTCTTTTTTTTGGTCCTAGGTCTGAATTCTCTCAGAAAGTTCTGAAGTATTCTACTCAAGGGACTCTGCTAGGTTATCACACATGTCCGAACCTCAGCCCTGAACACAACCTAGACTCAGTTTGGGATCCGAATTCTCCTGGAACATTATATGTGGGGAGAAAAGTGACAAGAGTTGGCTGTGAATAGGTAGGCAATGTCTGTATTGTGAAGCTTGCTTAAATTTCCATACCAAAATTCATTAAGAACCATTGAAGCAGGGAAATAACTCATCAGAATTTAATATTAGAGGGCCGGCCCGGTGGTGCACTGCTACAGTGCGCCACTTGGGAGTGCAGCGGCCCTCCCGCCGAGGGTTCGGATCCCACATACAGACCGGTTCCCGCTCACTGGCTGAGCGAGGTGTGGGCACAACACTGAGGGTTGCGATCCCGTTGCCGGTCCTGGTCCGGTACGGGCGCAACACTGAGGATTGCGATCCATTGCCGGACACGAAAAAAGACAAAAAGGAAAAAAAAAAAAAAGAATTTAATATTAGATAGATCCTTTTGGCAGGACTGGGGAAGAAAGATTTAAAAAAACACTAGAAGCAAAGAGGAATTTAATATTAGATAGATCCTTTTGGCAGGACTGGGGAAGAAAGATTTAAAAAAACACTAGAAGCAAAGAGTGTTGCAATCATATAGGTGAGAAAATGCGAATTTGAAGAAATCTATTTGGTAGGTAATAGGAGTTAAAATGAACAGAATTTGGTACTAACCCAATAAAGAAAGTGAAGGAAGATGAGAAGTAAAACGTGACTTCCACCTTTCTAGCTACCAAGTTGAACTCAATATAGCAAAGTGGTTAAATGTGTAAGCTCCAAAGGCAGAATGTCTACCTTTACTACTTATTAACTATGTGACTTTTGGCTATGTTACTTAGGCTTCATCAAATAATAATAATAGTAACTACTTCATTGTGAACATTGTTAATATTTGTAAATAAACATTCAGTAAGTTTTCATTATCATAATGCTTATTATTTTAATATTATCAATGGGATGGTGGTGGTACCACTGATCAGAATAGGCAATAGAAAAGGAAAAGCAAGTTTGAAAGCAAAGGTAGTTTTTAATTTTAGATTTACTGAGTCTGAGGTTCCGGTTCTCTATCCAGTTAGCGGTGTACAGCGGTGTCTGGAGCTCTAGTGGGACTCTGGTTGATGAAAGTGAGTGTTTAAGATTGCCCTCTAAAAAAAGCTACATGCTAGGGCAGGGGTACTAAGCAGAAACCAGTAAAATCAGGAATAAATGAAGTGAGAATGGTGACAATGCTGGGCCTATTTCTTTCTTTCTTTTTTTTTTTTTAAGAAATTGTAGATAAGAAGACAAATAGGTATGGCAATAGCCAGAAAGAGGAAGAAATTTTTAAATTCATTTTTTTCAGTTTTATTTAAACATAATTGATTATGCATAGTTTGGGGGTACAGAGTTAAGTATCAATACCTGTGTACAACGTGCAATGTTCAAGTCAGGATAATTAGCATATTCATTACATTACAAAATGTAATCTTTTATTTGTATTGAGGATATTTCATCTCATGTTTTCTACACATTTGATAACATGCAGTAAATAATTGTTAATCATAGGTGCCTAGCTTGACTGTATATCAATAAAACTTATTTTTCCTAACTAGCTGTTTTGTGTCTGTTACCCCATTTCTTGGTATCCCCCTTCCCCCTCCTCTTTTCCTGGCTCTAGAAACCAGTTTTGTTCTCTGCTTCTGAAAGCTCAATGTATTATGATTCTTTCTTCCTACCTTTCTTTCTATCTTTCTTTTTTATTTAATTTTTTAGCTCTCACTTATCAGTGAGGACATGTGGCATTTCTCTTTCTATGCCTGGCTTATTTCACTTAACGTAATTTTCTCCAAGTTCATCCATGTTGCTGCGAATGAGAGAATTTCATTCTTTTTTATGGCTTAGTAGTATTCCATTTTATATATATGAAACACACACACACACACACACACACATATACACACATACACACACACACCACATTTTCCATCCAGTCATCCATCAATGGACATCTAGGTTGGTTCCAACTCTGAGCTATTGTAAATACAGCTGAGATTGACATGTGAGTGCAGGTATCCCTTCAATATGATGATTTTCATCCCTTTGATTATTTACCCAGCAGTGGTATTGCTGGATCATATGGCAGTTCTATCTATAGTTGTTTGTGGCAACTCCATACTGTTTTCCATAATGGCTGCACTAATTTACACTCTCACCAACAATGTAGGAGGGTTCCCCTTTCTCTGCATCCTCACCAGCATTTTTTGTTCTGTCTTTCTGATAATAGCCAGTCTAATTGGGGTGAGATGATATCTTAGTCTAGTTTTGATTTGTATTTCTCTAATGATTAGTGGTGTTGAACATTTTTTTATGTATATATTGGCCATTTGTATGTCCTCTTTTGAGAAATTCCTTTTTAGTTCCTTTGCCCATTTTTAATCAGTTTATTCTTTTACTATTAAGTTGTTTGAGTTCCTTCATATTCTGAATATAAATCCCTTGTCAGATGCATAGTTTACAAATATTTTCTCCCATTCTGTAGGTGGTCTTTTTACTCTGTTAATTATTTCTTTTGCTGTGTAGAAGCTTTTTAGTTTGATATAATCACATTTGTTTATTTTTTCTTTTGTTGCTTGTGATTTTGTGGTCTTATTCATAAAGTCTTTGCCCAGTCCTACATTCTGAAAAGTTTCCCCTATGTTTTCTTCTAGGAGTTTTAATAGTTTTAGGTCTCATATCTAAGTCTGTAATCCACTTTGAGTTGATTTGGTATATGGCGAGAAGTAAGGGTCTAGTTTCATTCTTTTACTCATGGATATCCAGTTTTTCCTTAGCCATTTAGTAAAGAGACTGTCCTTTCCCCAATGTATGTTATTGGCACCTTTGTTGAAGATCAGTTGGCTGTAAATATGTGGACTGATTTCTGGGTTCTCTATTCTGTTCCATTGGTCCATGTGTCTGTATCTATGCCAGTATCATGCTGTTTTTGTTATTATAGCTTTGTAGTATAATTTGAAGTCAGGTGGTGTAATGTCTCTGGCTTTATTTTTTTTCTCAGGATCACTTTGGCTATTCAGGGTCTTTTGTTGTTCCATATGAATGTTAGGGCTTATTTTTCTATGTCTGTAAAAAATGTCATTGGTATTTTGTTGGGGATTGCACTGAATCTGTAGATCACTTTGGGTAGTAAGGACATTTTTGCAACATTAATTCTTCCAGTCCACGAACCCAGAGTGAGTGTCTTTCCATCTTTTTGTGTCCTCTTTAACTTCTTTCATCAGTGTTTTGTAATTCTCATTGTAGAGGCCTTTCACTTCCTTGGTTAAATTAATTCCTAGGTATTTTTTTTCCTAGCTATTGTAAATGTGCTTGCTTTCTTGATTTCTTTTTCTACTAGTTCATTGTTGGTATATAAGAACACTACTGATTTTTGTATATTGATTTTGTATCCTGAAACTCTACTGAATTTGTTCATCAGTTCTAGTAGTTTTTTGGTGGGGTCTTTAAGTATTTCTAAGTGTAGGATCATGTCATCTCCAAACACAGAGAGTTTGACTTCATCTTTTCCAATTTGGATGCCGTTTATTTCTTTCTCTTGCTTCATTGCTCTGGCTAGTATTTCCAATACTGTGTTAAATAGGAGTGGTGAGAGTGGACATCCTTATCTTGTTCCTGTTCTTAAAGGAAAAACTTTCAGGTTTTTTTCTATTCAGGGTGGTGATGGTGGTGGGTTTGTTATGGATGGCTTTTATTGTGTTGAGATACTTTCCTTCTATACCTAATTTGTTGACAGTCTTTATCATGAAAGGATGTCGAATTTTGTCAAATGTGTTTTCTGCATCTATTGAAATGATCACATGTTTTGTCCTTGATTTTGTTGATGTAGTTTATCACAATTATTGACTTACATATGTTGAACCATCCTTGCATCCCTAGGCTGAATCTCACTTGATCATGATGTTTAATCTTTTTGATGTGCTGTTGAATTCTGTTTGATAATATTTTGTTGAGAATTTTTGCATCCATGTCAACCAAGGATATTGGCATGTAGTTTTCTTTTTTTGTTATGTCTTTTTCTGATTTTATTATCAGGATGATGCTGGCCTCACAGAAGGAGATTGGGAAAATGGCCAAATGGCCTCTGTTTTGATTTTCTGGAATAGTTTGAAAAGGTTTTTTTTCTTTTCTTTTCATCAAACTTTTCTTTCTATTTTTAAATAAAAATGGGATAGATTTGATATTTATAGACTGATTTTATACAAAGCCAGAAGAGGGCAAGGCAAGAAAAAAATAACAATAATAATAATAATAACTAAAAATTTTTAATGATTTACTAATAGAAAGACATTTATTTTGTGTCAGCCACTGTTCTAAGCACTTACAGTCATTATCTCCCTGGAGCCTCAGAACTAGCAAGATGGGTAACAGATGAGGAAGCATGGGGTGTGAGAGGCAGAACTGCAGTGTGTGGCCTTGAGCCCAGAATTGTCTGGCATCAAAGTGTGTGCCTTTAAACACTGCACTATTTTGCCTTCCATACTTGGAATAAAAGGGATAATGAATACTGATCCTTAAAACATTAGTAGGGAATAGAATTTAGAGCACCAATGGAAAAATCAAGAGCATCAAATAGTTGAGGATATGTTTTAAGAATCTTTGGGTTCGGTTAGAAGGGAAGATACTAAATGAGTAAGAGAAAACATTTCTCATAGCACTGCTCTAGTAAAAATAAAAATGACATTATTTGTATTAAAAATGTCTGAATTTAAATATTTGATTTTCAAACACCTATTATCAAACAAATTTAATTAAGTTACTGCTTTAAAAAAATACCTAAATGTGTGAATTCTCTTGAGAAATTGCTAAGACTCCTTTGGTAAGGAGGATTCAAAAGTGATATTTAAAAGTAGTAATCCTAGATGTGAGTTCATTTACCTACATTGAATTTAGGCAGGAAATACAGTTCTCTGTATTTACTGGTATCTCTATTCTTTTTCCACAGAAGTCTGAGTGTTTTTAATGGGTAATTGTTAACAGAAACCTTCTTCTTACAGCAATGTTGGTGGGCTTTACAATCCCTTGCGCTTATCTTTCTTCCCCCATTGCTCTTAGCTATGCTGTATTTTCTTGAGAAAAAAAAATCCCTATTGATTCATACCAGGCTTATAAAACAGAGTGTGTGCTTCTACTTTTTATAGGCAAATGAAATAGAATGATTATAAACAATGAACTTGCCAACGTGATACTCCTAATCAGCTTGTTTAAACAAAACTCAAATCATGTGCCAAATACCTGCCATCTTGTGAAGGAACAGTTTATGTTCTTTGTATGTGGCCAGATTTTATTCCCCCGAGATTTGATGGTATGAGGCTGGAATTCAATTTGTATGTGGTTAGGAATGATATTAAGTCCTAGACATGCTGCCAGAACATATCTTTCCAAACAGGTGGGAAAATGAGGTGGGGTGGAAAAACTTTACAATGATGCTGAAGAGATGCATAAATAGATTTATTTGTATAATATCATTTCAAAAATCTTGGCCTTTTCCAATTACTTAATTAAGTCACAAGATTAGGAATTTCTCTTTAACTACTTTGTATTTTCCTTTGCTTAACACAATATAGAGGACATATTTCAGTGTTTGTAAATATTCTACTTTTCATAAACTCTTTTTATATGTATTTCATGAATTCATACTTAGTTTATTCATTGTTTTTCCTTCTGCTAAAAAGACGTTTATCACTTAAAGAATCTTATGGCACAGAAAGTTTCTCTTGGAAATGCTGGAGAAATAAATTATTTCTGTTTTTATATATAGCACTGAGCTGTTTTTTAAGTGGAAAAGAGATAAATACCTTACCAAATGTCTGAAATGTTGGCATCAGTGCAGGCTAATCTTATGTCTGTAGTGGAGATTAGGTCATTTTAGAAAATTGTGCTCGGATAAGACTATAGAACTCTTTTTGTTTATCCCTTTTAAAGTTATTGCTCTTTGGGTAAACTGAAATTTTATTGAATATTTTTTCCTGGCCATCTTGCCTCACCAACATCTAAGTAAAAGAACGTATCCTTAAGAATATTTTACATGTTATATTTTAAAAAGTAAGAATATGGGGGTCTCAAATAAGTTTGCTTATATTAAGCATTTTATCCTAGCTAATTTCTAGCCAAGTTTAGAATATTGTATCATGTAATAAATAATTCTCATCAGAAAAACTCAAAGCTTTTCCAATCGAGTCTGTATTCTGATTCATGGAGTATTTCTGTAGTAGTCTTGGAAAAGGTGACATAGTGGAAGAAAAAATGCTTAACTTTCTGGAAAGATATCATGGAAATAAACTGTGCTAATGCCATCTTTCATAGTCAGCTCAACCTAGCTCTATATATGCTCAGTTGTTTCTTTCCTACTTGGTATATTTCAACTTCCATGACCCTGTCTTTACTTAGTGAGACTGGAGGAGAATTTCCACCTGCTCCTTAGCATAACATGGCATATGTCTACTTAATAAAGAAGTTAACTCATCACTTTGCTTGTTAAATGTTAACCCCAGTTAACATTTATAGCTTTCTTGTTCACTAAACTGAAATCTTTCGGACCAGCAGATTGTCTTTTCTTGGTCCTGGATCTGCTGACTAGGTCTCTGTAATTAACACTCTATTACCACAGATGAAATGTCAGTATGTGAAAGGCCTACAAAAAGAACAATCTTGCTTGCCCTGTACATCTCTTTAAAGACAATGAAATTCTAATAACCCTTATATTATTGAAATAGCAATTTTAATCAGCATGTTTTTAGTCCTCTGCAGAATAACATATTTCTTGTGACCAAGAATGAAAATATTAAGAAATAAGGCTGGGCTTAAATTAAACTCTGGCAAAGTAAGACTATAAGCAAAATTGAAATATCTATACAAATTGTCGACATATCGATAGGTACAGTACACATATCTATACCTATATTCTCTCCTTCTCCTCAGGTCTCTGACATCTGTGGGGAGACTACCGTTCTCTATTATGGCCCATTTGTCTCTCTGTAGTCCCTAGTCCATAACTAATCTTGGCCCTTCCCTACAATACAGAACAATAATCTAGTGTCTTGAAAGACATAATGGAAAGTTGTTCATCTGCTATTGGAAGTAAGGGGGAACATATAGGTGAACATAAAGATAGGTGAATATTGAAGACTTTGAGAGAACTTGTGTACGATGACCTGCAGCATCTCAGTAGTATTAATTGCTGAAAATGAGAATGCAGGGTTGGAGATGTACACTTGAAAGGATTAGAAAAGTTCTGGAAGAACTAGCATAGGAAATAAGATAGGTCTTTAGCTGAATTTAAGGAATGCAGAGTTAAATTGAAAACTTACTTGAAATTAGATGCATATAGACATGATGCAAATTGTACTTAAGGAATCTTATATTTTGTTCATTTCTAGGAATAAGATGAGATGCTGTACAGTTACATTTTATGGTTAAGTTCATGATAGATATAGCAGATAATGGGCATAATTATATGTCAGTGTTATTATTGGGAAAAGATTAAATTGTAGCAGCAGCATTCCTTTCTTCAAGCCTTTAATTGTAATAAAATTGGTTGCCGAAACAACCTAATGTAATACCAGCTCTAACTGTTCTAGAACTATATCTGCAGAGGTAGCAAGCACTTCTGGAGGTTTCAGTCCATTATAATTCATTCTGCTTTGTAAAATGTCTATACATGGTTCTGCATTATGGCAGTTTGTCAGTTAAAAAGAACTAAGCCTACAGGATTAAATGGTCATTTTTACCATTGTAGAGGTGATGATAGAAATTGGGTAAAGCTCACCCAGTTTTTGTATCTGTAGAAGAGCATTACTACAGGCTCAAGTAGAAACTGGTGATGACAGTGAAGGCAGTAATAGCGCACACATTGGAGGGACAAGACGGCTAGCAGTTTTGTCTTGGAAAGAAGAGAGAAAACAGACCTTCCTCTTTGCCTATATCCCCAATTACATTAAACAGTGAAATAGTAAATGCTGAAATAAATTGACCCCACTATTTACAGTTGCTTAAACAACTAGAAGTTTATTTATTGCTCACAAAACACTCCAAGCAATTCCAGATTAGTGGAAAGTAGGGGATATTCTGTTCCACTTAGTCATTCAGAGACTCAAGTTAATGGAATCTCTACCATCTTTATCACTTGGCTTCCAGGGTTGTACAGTGTCTCCTTCCAATGAAAGAATGAGAAAGATCTTGGAAGCTGGCTTGTGGGAAGTTTGATGGGCCAGCCTGAAAGTGTTGTACATTGCTTGTGCTAATGCTCCATTATCCAGAGTCCTGTCACATGGCCAAATCTACTTGTAAGGGAAATTTGGAATGTAATCTAGTCGTGTACCTGGGAAGAGAAAAAGTAGTTTGAAACAACTCTGTTCCATAATTGGTAGCATACTAACTTCTGAGTAAGAGATGTGGCAACAGCAACAATAATTGATCTACTAGGAATAGCTATCTCCTATCTAACCAATTTCTACCTAATGGTTGGCAACATTTGACTGGGTGACTGGTTCCCTTCTAGCTGGTTCTTGTTTGAAGATATGTTTTAAATTAAAAAATCAGCAACTAACCTAATTATTCAACAATCAGAGACTGTTCAATATAATTAAAATTTACCTACTCAATGCCATCACTATAAATGACCCTTATGATGATGATTAAGCAACACGAAAAATTCTTGTGATTAATACAGGACAGAAAGTTTTATCCCCACTATGATTGGCAATGGTAAAAATAATAAGTGCATTTGGACTAGGGAGCATGAAGATATTGATTTTTTAAGGTGGTGGGATTTTGCATGTGTGTTTTTTCTTTTTCTAAAACATTTCTGCTCTTGCTGCAATATTGTTTATGCAGTAAATAAAAACTCTTGCTTTCTAAATGATGAGCATAAGCTTCTTGAATGTGTTTAAGTACATGTATTAAGGTATGGTAATTTATATATATGTATATGGTAATGTATATATGTTAAGGTATGGTAATATTATCTATAAATGGCTGCTATGGAATGTTCAAAATTCATGTCATACTTCCTTTATAATCCTAATTTAATTTCTAATGCAGGCTCTCATAAGCAAGCATACCCAGATGCACTGTTTAAAAAATTGTCATCATTATTGGCCTTTGTTAGTCTGTGCTATGTCTTAAGCAACTATTTATATATATAGCAACTGTTTTGTTTATTTTTTCTCATATTTGAAAGTTGAGTTTATGTGAACATATTTTAACACGTTGAAAATTTTAATTAAAACAAATGAGGATATTCCAACCCCTTTAATTTCTCTAAAGAATAAATTAAAAATTATTTACATTAAGTCTTGATCTTACCAGTTTGCATAAGCTTTGAAGTTTTAAAGAATAAATGTTTTGCCAAAGGAAATATTTTGGGGGGAAAACAAGAATTTAAATCAGATTTAAAATTGATATGTTCCCTACTAATACATTCCTAATATAAAAACATGCAAACTCCTAATAAACATAAATATGAATACATGAAATTTTAGCCTGAATGACTATAAGGAGAAAGTTATAAAAATTTTGTAGATGCATTAGTTTCTTACTGAGAGACATATGTTGTGTGTATATATGTGTAATATATATGTGTGCATTTGTGCATGTGTATTGTGTGTGTTTAGTGTACACATAAGACTGAGCTTCTCAGTTTCCTTTGTCCTACTACCAATTTGTCAGAGTAATATTTGCTGAGTAGGTTTATGTCAGTTTTGACATTTCTATATATAACTAGATACATATATGGTGTCCTCTGTTTTCATGTATAAACACGAAACATTGATTTGGTCATTTATAATACTTACCAAAAAAATCTCTATCTTAAGGAATTCACTCTTAGACTTTACTATACGCAAGAATTAACTGGTAGTTTATTAAAAGTTCAGATTCCTAACAAAATAAAACTGGAGAGAGGCACAAATATGCATTTATAATAAGCACACACCCCCAAAGTGCTTGATCCATGGATCACATATCAAGGAATGCAGCCTCAAGAAGCACATAAAGGAATACTTCTATGTTGAACTCTTATCATGTTATATGAAGGCTTAAGAAAAATGAGGTTTCTGAAATTAATATTCTGTGCTCTTTCAGATTCATATTTTATCTGAATTCTATAGTATCACATGAAGACTCCAGTCAATAACCCAGGCCTGTTTTTCTTTAAGCATGAAACATCTAAGCTTTAGAACAGGAGCTGGCAAATTATGGCCTGTGGGCCAAATCTGACCTGCTGCCTATTTTTGTAAGGTCCGTGAGCTAAGAATAGTTTTTCCATTTTGAGTGGTTGAAAAAAAATTTAAAGAATATTTCATGACATGTGAAAATTATATTTAAATTTTAGTGTCCATAAACAAAGTTTTATTAGAACTCAGCCATGCTCATCTGTTTATATATTATCTAAGTGTTATATATTATCATATGTACATATTATATTACAATGACGAAGCTAAGAAGCCACCACGGATTCTATATGTGATGATCTTATCACTTCTTGTTGCTGCTCAGTGCACTACTAATCACAGTGACACAATTATGATTCCGTAGCTTTTCAAATGCCACACATATAGTCAAAACACACCATAGGCATTACGTTTATTATGCAGTGACATTACAGTGATGCTAAAATAATACATCACATGTCAACATTAATATCAACAACTAAGCACTCATCACTACATTTCTAACTCGTAAGCAATACTCCAAAAACTAGAAAATTTAAAATTTAATATCTGATCAAAGCAGAATATCTTCACAAAAGTAAAAAATGAAAATGAGGACACAACCAAAGTTTCCAAGTTTCTCAAGGAAGAAAAGCCACTGCTGATTTGAGTTAATCGAATTGTGTTTGATTGAAGCAGCTGAAGAAATTTGTCCAGAAAAAAATAGGCTTGTTTAAGACTAGTAGCCTTTTTGTGAAAACAGTTGCTCAAAGAATTGAAGATGTTTTAGAATAACATCAATAGTCAATTGAAAAACAAGGCAAGTGATTTAGAGTGGTTTCTGTGGCTCTTCATCAGCCAACAGATGTTACCAATACTGCTGAGGTGTTTATTTGAGGAGTAAATCACTAGTGTTAAGTGACTGAAGAATTATCCCTACAGTCTTCTTGGAACAACTAAAGGCAAAATATTTTTTTAAAAAATTGAATAAACACTAATTCAGTACAACCTGAAGTGGAACCAGCTAAGATGTTATAATTGATGGTGTCAAAAATATGTATAGAGCAGAGAAAAGATTAATTGTATGAATTTACAAAGGTTGTGAAAATGAAAAGGTGCTTAAGGTATTATTTATTCCTAGGAATTTTGCAGCAAATATTCCAATCTATTGTGTATTAGTAGACCAGTAGTGTCAATGATGAACTTCATTCACTCTTGTGACCTTAACCATCCTTAGTTCCGTGAATTTTTGTTGGAAATAGAAACAAAATATGCTGAGTTGCCCTACCATATAGCAGCTCTATGGGTTAACAGTGGTCAAGTTTTATTATACATTTTTTAAACTCAGGGCTGAGATTGAAATTTTTCTAAACATGAATAATATCCCTCAAAAATTATTTTCAAATATTGAATTATTTTGGAAATCAGCTTTACTTCAGACTTGATAATGTTTCTTAATGGGTTCAACTTAAACTTATATACAAAACAGTATTTATATGTGAAATGTTTACTGCAATAAAGTCATTTTAACAACAGCTTACATTGTTTGAGTCAAATATATTATTTTTCTATTGCTGTGTAACAAATTACCACAAACATTGCAGCTAAAATAACACTCAGGTATTAGTTCACAGTTCTGTATGCTGAAATCAAGTTGTTAGTCAGGCTGAGTCCTCATTTGGAGGCTTTGGGGGAAAACCCACTTTCAAGTTCATTCTTGTTGTTGGCAGAATTCAATTTCTTTCCGTTTTAGGACAAATGACGAATTTTCTTTGATGGCTATTAGCAAAAGGCCACTTGGAGCATCTAAAGGTTGTCCACGTTTCTTCCACATGGCCTTCTTCAACTTCAAGCCAGCAACAGTGTATCAAATCCTTCTCATGATTAGAATCTCTGATTTCTATCATCTCTAACTTCTAGACCAAAATTAAAAGGCCTAATTTTGGCAAGGCTTAATAATTGGAAGTAAAATCCATACTATTCACAGTCCCAAATATTACACAGTATGTGTACAACAGAGGCTGGGGACCTCATGAATCATTTTAGAATTCTGCCTATCACAAACAGATGTCAGTGCGCTTCCTGTATTATCAAAGATAAAATGAAAAAACGGTCTCCATTTCCATACAGATTTACGGTGGGTATATTTTCTCAACTCAAACTACAGATCTAGTAGTGTTTTCAGGCCTCAATGAAAGTACAAAGGAAATTTCCATGCTTAAAAATACATTAAACTGTACAGTTGAGAAGCTTCCATATAACCTTCAATTGGAAATGATTAATCTACAATGTAATTACATGCTAAAAGGAAAATATCAAGAGGAGAATGTAATAGAATTCTATAAGAATTTTACATGCCTTCCAAGCAATGAATATGCTCAATTACAGTCATATTCTTCTGGATTCATATGTGTTTGACAATATCTAACTGTGTGAAAGAACATTTTCAAATATGAAACATGTAAAATTTCATTTTGGATCATAATTAACAGATGAATATCATTTTAATGACAGAAAATAATATATTTAAATCCCAACAAAGCAAAGTATTATTTTAAAAACAAAGAATTCCATTCTTGTTATTAGTAAACCTGTCTTACAAAAAATTGAACTCTATTGTTATTATTATTTGAATTTCATCAATAAAAGTTTTTGTTTCTTCTCTTGTTATATAATTACTTGTATAATAACCTCAATTTTGCCTCTTGACCCACAAAATCTAAATTATTTGTTATCTGCTCCCTTACAGGACAACTTTGCCGCCCCCTCCACTCATCCACCTCCCACTTTAGATTCATGAAATTTGATGTATATCTTGGTACTTCTTTCTTGCGATGTCATACATAGGGCTGTCTACACAGCATCCTCATCAGGGACATCTATGACTTCCTCTCTTTGCCATTCTCTTTTGACCATTGCTTGTCTATACATCTTTACCTCTCAGGTTCATTAAGCTTAAGTTATAAATTTTGTGTCCTGGAAATTTCAGCACACATAGAATTTTATATTAATCCATTTTCATTTTAATGTTCTTTACATTATTTGATAGTTGACTTAGAAGCTATATAATTGTATGTGTATATACATATATAAGCCAAAAGTGGACCTGGAGGAGTGAAATAGGGAGTTTATTAATGAGATTTTCCATTAATAAACTCTTTTTCTCCTATTTGCAAGATTTTGGAGTTGAAAATGAAACTTGTAGAGCTCATGTGTTATACTTCTGTGTTTTTACTGAAATTAGCAGACTAATCTCTCCCCGAAGAAAGATTCAATATCACAATATCAAGGTACAGCTAGATATCCTTCCATAAAATAAGCTGCCTTTTGTGTATTTCTATTTCTGACCACCATTTTGGTAAGGGTACACTTCATGATTTCCCCAGATGATATTATTCACTTACATGATTTCAATTTACTAACACTGAAGATTTCATATCTGTTCTTAAGAAGTTCTAAAGTCTCTCAAGTTTCACATTCAAAACTCATATGATCAGGACTGTCAAACTTAACATATCCAAACTGAACTCATGTCTTCATTGTCTCCCAAAATAAAGCAAAACCAGTAAAAGGACCCAGCTCTTCTCCATGAATTTTCTATTTTGGTATGGCTTCTTCATCCTTCCTACATTGTCAACTCCTCCATTTCTTTCCATCAATTAATTAAATAAATATCAATTCAATAAATACATTCCAGGCATTGTGTTGATCATGGTGGAAAGACAGGGTGAACAAGAAAGGTTTGGTTCCTACTCTTGTGAACTACATTCTAGTTTGGGAGGCAGACAAAAAATATAACAAAATTAAGTAAAATTTTAAAAAAATACGTAAAATATTTATAATTTGTGGTTAATACTGTTATTTCATTCATTCAAAATACTTACTTAGTTCCTTTTGCTGAACCAGGCACTATCCTAGATACTGTAGATATAACAGTGAAAAAATAAGCAAAAATCCTTTTCCGGGCTGGCCCCGTGGCGCACTGCTGTAGTGCGCTGCTTGGGAAGTGCGGCGGTGCTCCCGCCGAGGGTTCGGTAAAAAAATACGTAAAATATTTATAATTTGTGGTTAATACTGTTATTTCATTCATTCAAAATACTTACTTAGTTCCTTTTGCTGAATCAGGCACTATCCTAGATACTGTAGATATAACAGTGAAAAAATAAGCAAAAATCCTTTTCCGGGCTGGCCCGGTGGCGCACTGCTGTAGTGCGCTGCTTGGGAAGTGCGGCGGTGCTCCCGCCGAGGGTTCGGATCCCACATACAGACCTTTTCCCGCTCACTGGCTGAGCGAGGCGCGGGGGCAACACCGAGGGTTGCGATCCCGTTGCTGGTCCCGGTCCGGTACGGGGGCGACACTGAGGGTTGCGATCCGTTGCCGGACACGGAAAAAGACAAAAAAAAAAAAAAATCCTTTTCCTCCTGGAACATACATTCTAGTGGGAAGAAACAAGCAAGGAATTGAAAAAGAGTAAGTAATCAGGGTCTTCATTATATTAAATGCATAGCGAATCCTTTCTTATGATGAATACAGAAGCTGGCACCTAAATGAAGAGAAGAGCTATTCATGCAAAGAATAGAAGGAAGAGTCTTCCAATTAAGGGGAACAGTGTGTGCAAATATCCTGAGGCAGGGCTTATTTGGTTTACTGCAGTATCCCCAGCACCTACTAAATATTTGTTAAGTTTGTTTTTGTGACACATAGCATAGGGTGTAAGGAAAAGAGTGTCACAAGATGAGGGGACAAAAGGAAGGAAGTTACATTTACTCTAAGTGTAAAGATAAGCCTTTAAGTAAGGGATGATATAATAGATTTATGTTTTGAGAAGATCATTCACCACATCATTTCCACCTACCACTACCCCATGTGATCGTGCCTTCACCCAATAGTCTAGACAAACTACTCTTATTTCCGAAATACTCTATGCCCCATCAGCCTTCCATGACTGCAGGTACATGCATATGTTCTCTCTACCTAAAAGATTGTTACATCCCCTTTCTTCCTGGAATTTTTCCCCTATATTCTTTAAGACTCCTCCATTATTTGCTATTCTATGAAACCTTTCCTGCATCTCCTAACAGATTTAGTTGCTCCTTCTTCCATCATTTTCTTATAGCTTTGATACTAATGTGTTGTGTTCTATTCCACATTACATGTTTGCATTTGTCTCCAATAACTTGAGCGTAAACCTTCTAATGTTTATATACCCTGCTTCTTCACTGTGCCTGGCACATAGTAGGTTTTCAGAAAACATTAACTGAGTAAAGAAAACCATATAAAAATTTATTCCCTGATATCAAATTTAGTTATTACTTTTTCATAATAACCATGATTTCCTAAAGACTCTCTGATGGATTTACAGAAATTAATCACATTTGCTGCTTGAAGCAGGATAGTTTGAATAAGTGTATTTTGCTAGAAAAAAAATTAAGAGTTTAGGTCCCAATTACTAATTCCAATTCAGATTACTTTCAAAAACTGCTAGATCAGTCCTGCAGTTGTGCTGTAAGTGAAGAAGTATTTCATAAAAGCCAATGACTGGAGGCAGTAGATACATGATCTATTTATTTTAAAGTGAAAACATTAGAAAAACGGGTGATATTCAATTAAATTCTATTAAACTGAGAGTTCTAAGAATTAAGTTCTTGTGAGTTTCTTTTGATATCTATCTTATCTACATATAAATTGGTTCCTATCTTTATCTCTAAGACACTTGCTTATTTCTAGCACCATTTTCAACTAGTATTAAAATATTTATGAAAAATGCCTTTAATTTTAATATTTTTAACATACTAAAAGTGTGTACATATAGACCTGTCCAAACAACTTTCTTTCAATGGAGAGAGTCACTTGGGCAATTTTCAAAGTTTTATACTGTAAGCTCTCTGCTTATGACTACTCACACACAAAAACAATGCACATAATAATGTAGTTAAAAACAAATAAAATTTAGACTGATACATCATGAAAAAAAAATGCCCTTGAATTTCAGTAAGCAAAAGCACAACCAAGATATTAAAATAGATGACTCTAAGCATTATTTACAAGTGTATTTACAAATGTAAAGGGTAACATATTTAAATATTAATACAGGGATTAATATAGGTATGGTTAGATGGCTATCTAATTTGTAGAATATCAGCTTTAAAACTAAAAGTTAACAAGTGTCAGATCTGTTTTTACTATTTCAAATACTATGGCTATTAACACTTTTTTTCAATAGTCGGAAAAAGTGTGCTAAACCAAAATGAGTCCAATAAATGTTAAAACTAAGACAAATATATTCCGATAACCAAATTCTTTTATATTTAGATATTAGTCAGTAGCTTAAAAAAAAAATTTTCTTTTCAGAATTTAGCTGTTTTAGTCTTCCACATGTTTTGCATTTGTTCGATAACCAAATTCTTTTATATTTAGATATTAGTCAGTAGCTTAAAAAAAAAAATTTTCTTTTCAGAATTTAGCTGTTTTAGTCTTCCACATGTTTTGCATTTGTTAAAGGATGTGGCTCCTTTGAAAGACATTTTGGCTTACATCCTTTCTGTTGTATGAGTAAATGAGAGCAAATGAGGCTGTTGTAAAGTATAAAGACAAAAGAAAGTTTTGCCAAGGTTGCAAACAAGTATAAGCCTGTAATACATATAAATACTCTGGATTAAATATCAAGGTTGTCAGAAGCACTGTTACATAGTGCTGCTCTCCTCCTGATATAAATCACTCTCCTATGATTAAGAACCTTTATGGAACAAGTTTCTTCCAAGTTTGAATTGCTTCTTCAACCTGAATGGATCAGTGCTTCACCTACTCCCTAGTAGTTCAGATGCTGGACAGTCTGATTCAGCAAAGGCCCATGGGACTCTGTCATCCATAAGCTAGATAAAAAGTAACACAAACACAGACCAGGTCCTTGGGGTCACTAGGGCACAGGGTAGAACAGACTGGTTAAGTGAGAATTTTGTTTTGTTGGATCAGCACTTAGTCCAATGATCCAGATTTCACTCCTGTTGCTAGCAGTGTGCAAAAATCTGGGTCCCTTGTTTCCACATTGTAGAGCAAAGACATATCTGAGGAAGAAAGGAGATAAAAACAAAACTTGTATTATGTTAAAAGAATTCCCAATTTCAAAAGATGTAGAATGTAACCAGGCTCTGGAGCCAGTTCCAAGACTAAGAGCTGTGAGAACTTAGGCAAGCTGCTCAATGCCTGTGTGCCTCAATTTCCTCATCTGTTAAGTGGGAATAATACTAGCACCAACCTTCTCTAATATAGGAATGAAATGCAATACAAATTAATGACTATTAGCTACCTATCAAATTGACCTAAATGCACTGGAGATATTGATGTCAGAAAATGAGACTGATAAATCAAGATTGAATTTAAAAAGGCAGTGATGATAATAGAGTAGCTAACAGAAAGCTGATGGGATTAGAAATTGTGGTTTAAAGAGGGAAGAAAGGTCTGTAGCCAGCTGTCTCTAGGCTTGAAAAATCAGAAATGACAGCTAGGAGATCATTTTATCTGAGCCTTGTTATTTAAGGCCCAAAGTGGAGGTATGTGAAAGTATTTGTTTTCTCGTTGGCCAGGATAGCTGAGGAAAATAGGTTCAACTTGGTCCAAAGGAAAGCAACATGCAGGAACAACAACAAAAAAAAGACATTAGATTTCTTAGGGATTCTAGAAAGAGATAAACTTGAGATTGAAAGGAGGAAGCTCAAGGAAACACACTACAGAAGCAAATTCTGATTTCAACTCTGCCACTAACCTGCTGGGTAACTGTCTGTTGCCTGGGACAAATTTGAGTAGCTAAAGTGAGGTATTTTTGTCTGTGGTATTTAAATGATTCTGAGTCCAGAAGCCTTAAAGGGGAGCATACAGTCCCCAATTCAACTAGGGTTCCCCCACTCTACCCCTCGTCTCCTTCGCCCACTCACTTGCTTTGCCCCGACAGCATTTGAGTTTGAGACCTCTCTACCTCTTGCCTTTTTTTTTCCACTCTAAAATTCTATCAGTCTGTATGCATAATGATAAAATAAACCAAGGCTGAAGGTCTCCCCATTATACCATGTGACCTTACACTATCATTTACTGTTGCTATTTTTTTTAATTATGGATGTAAAGGGGGAAATATTTAGTCGTCAGGGAAATCTCATTTAGAGTGCCATACGAGGGTACTTTAAGAAGCTCATGGAAAGATTTGTATTATCTCTTAATTCTATTTTTCCATGAACTTTTTGAAGCACCTTCATATTTTCTAATTATGCTGGAAAAACGAGTTAGTACCTTTCATCAATATGAGGCTACTTCAAGATTAGACCTAGTGAGCTTAAGATATACTTTCCCAAACATTGTAGAGCACAAGTTCTGTGAATTGATTCTGCTCTTTTAAAACAGATTACAATGTGTAGTTGGAGTTATCATCGCATGTTTATAATCACATCCTTTGCTTGCATTTCTAAAATGGGACAGCCTTCATGGTTAAATTCTAATGTTAGTAAGGAGAAGGCAATCGTTACCTAGTTCAAAATGTATTACCAAGCACATGTTTCTTCTCAAAATTTTAATTAAGCCAAGTTTCCAGTGGGTTTACTCATGCCGAGGCAGTGGCTATGAGGTAAAGTTCGTGAAGGCTAATGGTACAAGACCCTAGCAACATGCAACATTATGTATTTAAGGCATTTGATTACTGCCCAACCGCCGTGCTGTCCTCAGAACCATTCCTTCCCAACATCTACTCCTCAAGTACTGTCTGAATTATGACTGTTTAGCACACTGAGGCAGAAAAAGGTGTGCTACTGTTAATATTACAAAGCCAGTACATCTGGGATAAAGTAGATTAGCTTCCTTTTACCTCAAGTATCAACAAAAACTTCAGATAAGTACTAATTCCAGAATCTAGGTTATATGTGATCACAAGAAGCATGACGAAGACGGTGGCAAACTTCACGTCTTAGCTACTAGCTGGAGCTTGTAGTACTGACTGGATGAGAGATCTTGTTTTGACTTGAGCAAATTAAATGTGTAAGTCAAAAATAGTGACTAATTGTATGAACTGTACTTAACAACTTTCAATTATTTTCTTCACTGAAATGAATAAACTCTAAACTTTCAAATTAACAACCAGATAGATTGTAATGGGTCCAAAGTCTTAAAAAAATCAGATATAGAAATGATTTAGTATGATTTGTTCTTCTATAATAACTGGATTAATTCAACTAATTAGCAAAGGGTGTGTCCTAAAGTGATCTGTTGACTTTTAGATTTAACAAAAGTTGTACTACAAGTTCTGCCATATTTATATACATAAAAACTGTTTTTTTACAATCTGACCAGTATTGCACCTCAGACCTGCAAATGGAAATTTTTTGTGCCTCCATGTCCTCATCTCTCTGTAGTGGGGTGCACTTTCAGAGCCCTATCAAAGGGGTAACCTTTTATACATTAGTTTTTTGAGAGCCCACAGTTTGCCGAGCAGTGTGCTGGGTGCTGGGGGATGGGTCATGAGCCAATCACTAAGTTGGGGGTCTAGAAGAGAGTGTAAGAACTGACTATTCAAGGGTATGTAGGAGTTAGCATTTGACTTCCTAGTTAATAGTCATTTTGATGGGTGCTCGAACTCCCAAGAAGGAGGCTTGGGAATAGAAATAAGCCACAAAAGTAGATCCTATTAAACTTGTGAAGTAGTAGAATATATCTTCAGCACTTCTTGCCTCTTTATCCATATTTCTTGTTGAATTTTATCCTCCTTCCTAGATTATCTGTAATCTAATGCTGTCTCCCTTACATCGTGGGGCAAAAGTTATCAGAGAAACTGATTTGAAAAGCAGTGTTTGTCAATGCATATTTCTCCTAGAGAATTTTTTTTGTTATATGAATAATGGGCTATAGGGAGCAAAGAGGTAAAGAGAGAGAAGCTTCCAAAGTGCTTGGGAAGGGTTGCCTCCTGAAAGGATTAACCCTAATTTTTAAATAGTCAT
The DNA here is from genome assembly GCF_000696425.1 of Galeopterus variegatus. Taxonomy (NCBI): domain Eukaryota; kingdom Metazoa; phylum Chordata; class Mammalia; order Dermoptera; family Cynocephalidae; genus Galeopterus; species Galeopterus variegatus. The sequence goes on from NW_007726441.1 coordinate 481,242, forward strand.
CCAGTGTGATGAATTTAAATACTCAAATCACATTGTAAATAGTTTTTATTCAGATTCCATCCTTCCAAGCAAACTTCTGATAATTTGACTTTCTTTCTGGTTGGACTGCCTGGAGAGAATGCTCTGGGTAAAGGATGAAATGCCCAGATACAGGATCAGTTGTAGATCTCAATGCTAATCCTTAAAATATCACCTAGTTTTATCCATTATATTTCTATGAACTCTGGTTAATGTGAGTCAATTCCTGGGACACAAATCCACTTCCAGAATGCTCACAAATAAAACTTCTAAGTTTGAAACACTGAGGATACACCTGAAGTCATGGTGAATCAATCAAGGAAAATGCTCTCCTTTGACAATGTTTGGCAGTAATCCAGTTTGTTTTCTTACCTTATACCCTTACCTTGCTACATGCTCCTTTTCTTTGGAAAGTCGACAAGACTTGTTTAGAAAGTAAATTGTGAGCATCCACGACTTGGAAGGGAGATAGAGTTTTGAGAAAGCAGACTTTCTCATTACCTTCAGACCATACCATGTAGAAAAATTGTGCCAGTTCTGGAAATCTATTAACCATACTTTTGACATTTACTATTTCATACATTATTCCAAGGAAAAATATCAATTCTGACAGATGACAATTTCTTGCATTTGCATTTAATCGAAGAGTTTATTTTAAAGCTGCACAGAGTTCTTAACTGCATTCCAAACGGCTGACTCTTGGCAAATTTAGCAGTACTGATAGTCTTACTAAAACCTCATAATTTTCCAGGTAGTTCCCTGTCTTACCCAATAAATCTCAGTTTCTCTTCTCAAAAGTTACTAGACTTCCTGGGCAGTGTACCAAGTTGGGCAGATGTTTTGAAGATGTTCTGATCAATCCAAATTAGGAAATAGGTGTTTGAAGTTCACTGTATAAACATAATAGTCTTGAAACTTGGCTGTGTGATTTAGGTGGAACACAGTAAGGAAACACAAAGCATTTTGCTGCCTCTATATGACCCAACCTTACTTAAGAGGGGGAAAAATGACAAGTTGGCTTACCTCAGATATTTTGATCTCCCTGCAAATCCTGGCAATGCAGCCATCTGTTTGCTGCTGATAATAACAGATCAAGCAGTACTTTCCACAAAAAGGTTTGCTTTGTGTTTTGTGACGGCATAAATTATTTTTCTTGTTTCTGATGTGGCAATAGCAAACTTTTTAATTTCCTGAGGGTTGTCATAAATATTACACTTCTGAAAGACCAAAATGAGTCTACAGTTTGTGTTGTCAAAGAAATATATTCCATTGCTCATCAGTTTAGTTAACATTATGGTATGCTCTTTTCAGAAATAGAAAATTTGTTTTTAAAAAACAAATAAAAACTGGTTTTAAATGTATAAAATGCACATTTTTCTAAATGCATGTTTCCCTTAAATATTGCCTATGTGGGAGTAAAGCATAACTCTTTGTAACTTTGCTATTAGCAACTTGATAGAATTTGATGATTTTAAGAAGGTCTGAGTTTTTAATTCACATTTTATTGATGGTAGTTTCAAACTAAGGGTTGCGATGCTACTAAGTGTAATGTGTGTAAAAGTCGGGTTCACTATTGTTTCTATCAAACCTTCTTGTTTTGCACCCATTTTAACAGCAACCATGACACAGGAAACTTTCAGTGTAAGAAGTTAGTTTTCTGGGAAACTAATTTGATTTTCATTATGTCTGAATCTGCAAATAATCCTCTAAACTTATTAGGATAAAATTAATATGACTGAAAGAATGCAGGGGTAGTTACCTAAAAGTTATAAACCCCAAAATGAAAAGAAAAACGAGAAAAGGCTTGCTCAGTAATATAGAAAAAGGGTAAGAAAATACAGATAACTGTGCTAATGAACCCTGTAAAACTTTGAAATGCTACATTAATGAAATGTGACTTCCATGTGAGTGTCTTATTTACTCTTCCCAATAACCTCATGAGAATATAGGCACATTTTATTTTCACTTGGCAGATGGCAAAAATGAAGCTTAGAAAACTTAATAATCTAATGCCTAACAACAAGTGAATGTCAATAGGGATAACACTGACTCTTAACATATGTTATGAGAAGGTCAATTTGGCCTTCACTTGTGTTCACTGATGATGCAGTCAGACCTGCTTGCCCCTGTGCAAAAACACCTGGAACACAATCAGATTGCTGTGCCCGACCTCAAAACATTCACCCTCAACATGCAAGCTTACATCCTCTATGTGCATCCTGATTCTTCTACTGGCAAGCTAGATGAGTTTGCACCAGTTTTGGTATCTTTTGTAGCCTGTTTCCTTATTTATGTAAAAGTGAGTATCTACCCCCAAATATTTGTGCCATTGAGTGAAATTCCATCATAAAGTACCTAGCTCTTAGCCTGGTACACAGCTAGTTCTCTACAAACTATTTAGTGTAATCTGAATATGTATACATTCAATGTACAGGTACAGCTTAGAGAGTTCTAGCTGGTTCCAAAGCATTGCCAATCCAGAAGGTCTCCGAGTGTCTATGGAAATTGTTAAAGGTAGAGAGGTGCCTTGGAGTTACAAATAATATTTTCTCACTCTATCCAAAACCTCCGGAGGAATATATTTGCATGGTCTCTAGAACCTACTTCAGACCATGATTCTAGAACTGTCTCTGGCCCTAAATTTAAATCTGCACATCTATTAGGGAATTTATTTATTTATCCATTTATTTATTCAATATTTATTGAGTATGCAACATTGTGGCAAACAATCTTCTCAGTGCTAGAGCTACAGAAATAAATAAGACAGATACATCACCTTTTTTTAATAGAGTTTGCAATATGTTGGGGAGAAATAGAACCAAAAAATAACTATGAAAAAATTTGATGAATACTGTGATAGTGGAAGTCAGGGTGGGAGAATAAGAACACTTATAGGAGTATCTAAACTAGCCTAAAGGGGATGGCCTCACTTTGGAAGTAAGAATATTTGAGCATAAAACTGAATGATGAATTGAGTTAAGCTGTTTTTAAACAAGAGAAGAGAACCAGAACGCCTGGCAATGATTTTCTCCTGTGTAGTTCCAGCTTCTCCCATGACATTTGAGATATACAAAATCATATTTGAATGCTTTGTTGTGACCACTGTGTGTTACTGGAAATAAACTCAGGTCAGCAGAAATCACATATGACTACTACTCTTTCTTTCCAACTACTGATAGACAAAACATCTGCAGCCCTGCATTCCTTCAAATGTATGATAGAAAGGCCTTTAAGTTATTTATTTCTCAGCATGATTGTTTAACATGTTTAATTTCTATCTTTATGTACGAATGAATTAATAATCATGAAAACAGGAATTGCCATATATCCAATGACTGCTATGTGTCATGAAAATTCTGTAAATTCATTAGTTCTAATATTATCAACAACCCAATGAGGTTGATATTTTATCACTATTTTGTACAAGTAAAAACTGAGATGAAATTAGTGTAATTCACCTTTTATCCTCTTAATGATAAAGTTATACTGTATGAGATATACAAGTGCATGCTAGCTGAAACATTTGACTTTCCCCATTTCACAAACAAACCTTTTCATTATTAGTCACTGTAGTTTTTTTTTTTTTTTTGTCTTTTGTCTTTTTCTGTGTCCGGCAACGGATCGCAACCCTCAGTGTTGCCCCCGTACCGAACCGGGGACCGGCAACGGGATTGCAACCCTCGGTGTTGCCCCCGCGCCTCGCTCAGCCAGTGAGCGGGAACCGGTCTGTATGTGGGATCCGAACCCTCGGGTGGGAGCGCCGCCGCGCTTCCCAAGCGGCACACTTATCCAGTGCGCCACCGAGCCGGCCCCGTTAGTCACTGTAGTTTTTTTTTTTTTTTTTTTTTTTTT